>NW_015627235.1:64040-64508 GCF_001515625.1 Sinocyclocheilus rhinocerous
GTGTATGTGACTTTCTTCTTTCAGACGAATCCAATCGGAGTTATATTAAAAATTGTCCTGGCCCCTCCAAGCCTTTCAATGGGGGTAAGCGGGTGTTGGTTGTCAACAGCTCAGAAGACGTGGAATAAGGTGCGCGCATCCGTAATAAAACGTCCCTCACACGGCTCCGGTGGGTGAATAAAGGCCTCCTGTTGCAAATCTGCCGGAACGTCTTCCGCGCACCACAGTCAGCGGAAGTGAGAGAAAAATGTTTATTACGTTTGAAATATGGATATTTATCTTACAAAAATGCATGGATTTGCTACAGGAGGCCTTTATTCACCCCCTGGAGCTGTGTGAGGGACGTTTTATTACAGATTTGCGCACTTTATTTCATGTCTTCTGAACTGTTGACAACCAACACCCGCTTACCCCCATTGAAAGGCTTGGAGGGGCCAGGACAATTTTTAATATAACTCAGATTGGATT
>NW_015627235.1:65759-67770 GCF_001515625.1 Sinocyclocheilus rhinocerous
GAAAGAAAGTCACATACACCTAGGATGCTTTGAGGGTGAGTAAAACACAGGCTAAATTAAATTTTTGGGTGAACTAACCCTTTAATAGCATGCTTTAGCACTTAGAAAGTGTTGCGAGGATGTTTGAGCATATTTCTATTATGTTTAGCACACAATGGCATATTTTACTGTGTTTAGCACTTAGCTAAGTGTTGCTAGCATGTTTGAGCATGTTTCTAATGTTTAGCACACAATGGCATAGTTTACTGTGTTGCTAATAGTGCATCACAGTGCACTTTTTTTATGTCACTTCCTATTGACAGTAGGTAGCGCCATGACTATAACTGAATCTTGGCATGTAGATGTATTCAGGCCAGGACTCTCATCAAACATGTAAAGTTTTGGGTAGATTGGGCACTGCATGCCTGAGTTATATCAACTTCCTGTTTCACTGCATTAATAGCATGCTTTAACACTTAGCTAAGTGTTGCTAGCATGTTTTTTCATGTTTCTAGCATGTTGCCAGCCTATGTAACACTTTACAATGCAGTTTCATTTGTTAACATTGACTACATTAGTTTAACATGAACAATAATTATATAGCATCTATTAATGTTAATGTTAAGTTCAAAATTTATTAATACATTAATATAATTTTAAGTTGTATTTTTTAACATTAGTTTATGTACTGTGAATTACCATGAACATGAATATTTTATTAACTAACATTAAAAAGATTAATAAATGCTGTAAAAATATATTGTTCATTGTTAGTTCATGTTAGTTAATACATTAAATATATAGTTCAGTCATGAAACTCTAGATGACACATTCTGATGGGGTGTTAACGTAACTGATGATATTCAGAGAGTTAAGAGACTTGGCACAAGCTGATTGGTTCATGCTGCATATGCAGCCAATAAGCTTACTGCCTTGCATTTATATGGCTGGCTAGTATTCGCTTGAGATTCCTGCAGCGCGCTTTCAGAGTTCTCTGAAACTCAACAGCTAGATAAGTAAACGGTTTTCACTCTGTTTTCTGTGCATTATTGCGTTCGTCAGATGTACATTTTTAAACTAGAAAACATACAAGTTGTAAAACTACGTGCAGGTTATTCGCGTGAATTGCGTTCGTCAGATGTAGATTTTTAAACTAGAAAACATACAAGTTGTAAAACTACGTGCAGGTTATTCGCATGAGGAGTAATTACTAAGCATGTATTGTCAGTGTTGGGGGGTAACTCATTTTACAAGTAATGCGAGTTACGTTATCAGATTACTTTTTTCAAGTAACTAGTAAAGTAACGCATTACTTTTTTAATTTACAAGAAAATATCTGAGTTACTTTTTCAAAAAAGTAATGCCAGTTACTTTGTTTTCCCATTTATTGACTGACAAGTCTCCTGTCCCCATATTGGGAGAAATCGGAAGTGCAGAGGAATTGTGTGCGCTGTGTGAACATGATGTTACTGTAGTTCTAGACTAAATGTGAATGTGCATTAATTCATCCCACTCACAAAAAACAGATTTAGTATTCATTAAAATGAATTAGTGAGTGGTACATTAGGACAGAAGATCTTATTATCAATGCCATACTCCTTGGCCCATACTCTACTCTTCCATCCAAAACTACATCCTCCATCATACGAATATTCCCAGCACTCCTCCAGGACTTTACGAATGAGATGAGTACTTACTGATAGTTGAAGATTCGCCCAATACGTCATTGTAAATTTGATCCTTCTAAGTTCAAGAGGCATCTCGCCCATTTCTACCCAGTCATGTTTAGTGATAGTTTAAAGATAATTAATCATGAATTTGTTTAAAATATAAAGATACTACTAATAATAAATCATTTCCAATCAGTAGCCCATGTACCAATGTAGTTAATAGTAGGACACTCTTAAACTGGAACTTACTATTTGTGTATTCAGTTGGGCTTACAGCAATTATAGTACTTTCATGGAGTGTAGCAGCAGTAGGGTTCACAGTTTATCTAATAGCATGTTCAAATATCTAATGTAAATGTCAA
>NW_015627236.1:0-284 GCF_001515625.1 Sinocyclocheilus rhinocerous
GTGAGTGTGCGTGTTCTAGTTGGTCAGCAGATATTGATTTTGTAAATTTTTTCATAATATTTACACTAAATTCACTATTACAAATATGATATAATTTATATAAAGTCATTCTGAAAATAAAACGTATCCATTGACTAGCTTGTTTTCTGAACTGACTGATTTACTGGCTTAGAAATATCTGTGTAGAAATAGTTTCTAGGTTAAATAATTAAGTCAGCTTACACTATCAATCAAAAGTTTGAATTTATATTTCAGAAGGTTTGAGTCGATTCTTGAAATTAGTT
>NW_015627236.1:308-7921 GCF_001515625.1 Sinocyclocheilus rhinocerous
TCAGTCGATTCTTGAAATTAGTTTTGTAGAATAATATATTTTGTGCATATGAATTTCTTTAGAAGACTAAATATGTAATTGAAATGCATGAGTTAGGAGCGGAAAGTGAAGGAAACGCTTCCACAAGTTCTTACTGTTTAAAGGCTGATGGATATGTTTGAGAGCATTGCAACTTCAAAGAAGATAAAATATGAGGGAGTTTGGATTTATGGTCACTGCACAACCCTCATCTTTCCATCTGTGCGGTTTCAAAGCTTTTATGACCAATATTCATTTAAAATGTGGCAAGTAGTCGTAATAAGTGGGCATGTATCAAAATATCCTTACTTCAGTCTTTATAAATTTACATTCTCAGAAAAAAAGGTATAAAATCTGTCACTGGTGAGGTAACTTTTCAAAAGCACTTTTGTAGCCTACCTTATTTTCCCCTAAGAGTGCTTATTAGCAGGCTACTTTAAAGGTACATACAGTGGTGGCCAAAATGATTAGAACACTAGTATTTTCAGCAGCTAAAAAAATGGTTTTAAGTCAGTTATTTCTCTCTTTTGCTGTAGTGTGTCAGTAGGGAATATCAGTTCACATTTCCAAACGTTCATTTTGCCATTAATTGTAATAATCCAGACTCAGATTTTTGACTGACAGCAGCCAGTGCTGCACACAGAGATCTGATCTGTTCATCATCAGTCTGTCTGAGATTACATGAAGAAACAGAACAAACTCAGACAGACTCAATCCAGAAGAACTGTGGCAAAAGCTGCTTTAAACGCAAAGGATGCTCACACCAAATGTTGATGTAATTTAGTTACTAGAACTTTAAACGCGATGCTCACACCAAATGTTGATGTAATTTAGTTACTAGAAGTTAATTGATTAAGAAAATCTATTTATGGCATTATCATGACAGCATCTTAATTTTACACAAGTGCCTAAAACCTTTAACAGTACACACTAAAATGTGCTGGTTTAAAAAGGGACTAACCCAGCTATTGGGTTGTTTTGACCGGGTGGGTTTGTCCCTTTTTAACCCAGCATTTTTTAGAGTGTACTCTAGCTATACTGACTTCATTTTTTAGTTACTCCCCAACACTGGGCCCCATGCACTCACAGATTCTCCTGAGAGTGCACAATTAAGTTTTCTTTCCAGCCCATTTTAAGCCAGCAATATAAAAAATTTTAAACAATAGTTGACTTAAATTAAACAACCCAGCATGTTGGGTAAAAACATTAACCCAACCAGCTGGGTCAAAATAACCCAGCATGTGTTCTGTCCAAACGACTTGCAGATTATTTCTGGTTGAGAAGACTGACTTAGTCACTTGCATCTTACTAGTAGGTCAAATAAGAATATAACAATTTCTATTTAAATATTTAAAAATAATTAATAATAATAATCAGCTATACAAACTATAATACAATTTTAATTACAAATAACAAATATTTAACAATAATTTTAGTAATTAAAAATATATTTATAAATATTCTTTATAAAAATGATTATTCTGTCTATCGTTGTAACCCATAAAACGTACTGCCTTGTTGGTGAAAATGAGTAGAAACTTAATTGAAAAATCAAAATAATTATAAAAAATATTATTTTGCACAGAACTGTGCCAAAAATGGAATCGAGAAAAATGTCAAATAATTTTTTTTTGATTGAATTTTGATCAAACTGAGGTCGTTTTTCACACTTTTCTCTGAATACTTCAGCCAGTCCTGAACTGTCAGAGACTTCTTTTATTCTGCTGGATGAATGGAAAACTGAACCTTATATAGCACATGATACCTGTTTTACCTGTGAATAAGATGCAGTGCTCAGCAATGTGAGATTGTAGTGATATTATTAACACAATTTTAACTATACACTATTAAAAATGAAGGTATTTTGTTGGTGTTGATGACCTTTCCATTCCACAAACAGTGGAAATCAAAATAATTATAAAAAATATTATTTTGCACAGAACTGTGCCAAAAAATGGAATCAAATTTTGATTGAATTTTGATCAAACTGAGGTTGATTTTCACACTTCTCTCTGAATACTTCAGCCAGTCATGAACTGTCAGAGACTTCTTTTATTCTGCTGGATGAATGGAAAACTGAACCTTATATAGCACATGATACCTGTTTTACCTGTGAATAAGATGCAGTGCTCAGCAATGTGAGATTGTAGTGATATTATTAACACAATTTTAACTATACACTATTAAAAATGAAGGTATTTTGTTGGTGTTGATGACCTTTCCATTCCACAAACAGTGGAAAAAGGTTCTTAAAAAGTTCCTAATACTAAGAAAAGTGGTTCTTTTAAAGAACTGTTTGCTTCTTTGAGGAAACAAAAATGGTTCTTCTGTGGCATTGCTGTTAAAACCCACTTCTGAAACCTTTAAGTATATCAGTGGTTATGAAAGGTTAAATATATTATGAAATCTTTCAAATTTATGCAAATGCAGCTTACTGTTCTTATTTTACACTGTAAAAAAAAATCCGTAAAATTTACGGTAAAAAACCGGCAGCTGTGGTTAGCTGTGGTAGTGACGTTTTAGGTTTTACGGTTTTAACTTAAATTTACAGTTAAATACCGTAATTTCATTAACTGATATAATGTTAATATACCAACCTATTGAAGTACTGAAATCTGTTTTGTACCTTTGTAATACACTGATAACCACACAGTGTCATTCACACAAACACTAAACACCATCATGATAACACACATGAAACTGAAATAATGCAATAAACATTGATTTAACAACATTAGGTGTAACACACAACCCTAATATACAAAACTGATAAGAAAAAACATAATTATTTCAACAAAAAAACATCAAATTTGAAATGTAATGCAGGGAATTCTGGGAATGTCAATTTACGGTTATTCACTGTAAATTATACAGTCTTTTTCACTTCCAAATACGGTATACTACCGTAAAATTACATGTAATGTCCAATACAGTTTTTCACCGTATATAGTAGGGGAATTTACCGTTAACCATTTAACAGGTTTTTACTGTAGCATTTTTACAGTCTTTTACCGTTAAATTCACTGTCATTTTTTACAGTGTAGATATCAAATGCTCATGTAGGATGCAGAAATATATTAATTTCATTTTTGCATGCACTGTTCACGTCTGATTTCTTTGAAAGTTTGAAAAATTAAACTCGTGTCTTATGTTAAAATATCTGCTTGTATAAGGATATGATGGCATTGATGAACATGCAAGTGAATTTTTGTCATTTGTACACATACATGATGCATTTTCTTAGAAAGAAGTTGCATTTATAATAATTTAGCATTAAATTATTAGATTAAATCTATCAAACAAGTTGCAGATCATTTCTCGTTGAGTAAAGACGTCACTGGTAAAATAAGAGTAAAACCATTTTTATTTAAAAAGAAAATTATTATTATTAACAATACATTTTAATTTAAAACAACAAATATTTAACAGAAATGTTAGTAATTAAAAATATATGTATAATTGTTCTTTGTAACCCTTAAAACCGGCTGCCATGTTGGTGAAAATTAATAGAAACTTAATTTAAAAATCAAAATAGTTATTTTGCACAGACAAAACTGTGCCAAAACTAGAATTGAGAAAAAAATTTTTTTTGCTTGAGTTTTGATCGAACTGATGTAGATTTTCACAGGTCTGATTTGATTTGATGTATTTTTTGGCTGCATTTTTCCATGTAGCACAGAAAGATGCACTAATAATCTGTGGCCCTCTGAGCTAATCTTTCTTCCGTTTCCGTGGTTTGTGTTGCTCAGGCGCTGTATGTGATAAACCGGCTCATGCAGTCAGAAGGTGAATGGACCAGAGGCCTGTGGTGTTGTCATGCCGCCTTTAATTGGGATTTGATCAGAGCGAGGCGCTTAGGCCGTGGAAATCACGATCACATGAGGAGACGTTTCGAGATGCATGTTGCCTAAATTGCTTCAGAATCCACCTCAATCCCGACTGACTAATACCTCCTTAATTAATCTGGTCTCCTCTGTGACCCTGGAGCAGCTCTGAGCGCCTGATGCCCAACAGCACCTTATTACAATAATATCTCCTCTGGAGATCTTCTGGCCATTAATCAGTCCGGCACAAGACAATTTTACTATTAATCCGGTTTAGCATAAGCATCTGTCAACAAATTGGTTAAACAAACCTGCAACTATACCCGTCCTGCTGAAATATGTTTCATTACACGTTCTTCGGATCAGTGGGTTTTGGGGTTGTTTTACAACTTATGTAAATTAATGTTAATAAATGAATATCTGACATCAGCTGTGACTACATTTATATATATATAGCAGGGTGGATAATATATATTTAAAGTTTATAAATGCTTAAAACATTTTGTATTTATTCTCCCTATATACGATTTTATTTTATTTTTTTAACACAATGACATCTTATAAAATGATGAACTAATAATACTAATACTAATATAATGCTACTAAATACTGTATACTAATTTAAAATATGTCACAATAATATCATACTTTGAGAATTTTCTGTTTTTAGACATAGAAAACACAAGAAAAATAATATATAGGAATATATAGGAAACAGATCATATGAAATATGCATAGACATATCAAATAATTAATAAACAAACAAACTAATAAGCAATCATTCAGAATCATTATTAAGGAGACACAGACCTGAAATATAGATATAGACACAATCTCCTTTATTTTATACTTTTATCATATGCATTTTGTTTTCCAGTCAACATACATTATTATATATTTTTTAATATAGCGACAGAATTTATGCATTTTTTTAGCACTCTGTGTCTGATAGAATGTTTCAAATATTTAAAATTCACTTTAAATCACTTTTTGTGGAATGACCATTCTGGGGTTCTTAAAGTTCATAATCACCGTTACATTTCTGAAGAAAGCATTCACTTCTTCGGTCTCCTTTGACATCAGAATGGCTTTATTTTATGTTCAGAACTTCTCATGTTCTGATTGGAATCTTTCAAAGAAACACTGTGTGCTGAGAACAGATCTCGCAGTATTGTGTCTGTGGAGCGTCTGCAGACTGCATATGGCTCATAACCGTCTTAATCGTGCTCTCGGGGCAAATGATGTTAAATCTTCATACGGACTGCTCAATAAAGGCTGCAGTCAGGTGAAGGTCGAGCTTTGGAGGCTTTTATCTGATCTGTCTAGATCTACATTGATCTGTCATTATGGGGGGATTTGTGCATGTGTTCTGAAAGTTTGTTGTCATGAAGCACAAAAGCCTTTGTTATTCCATTAACATCTGTTACCTGTAATAAATCACAGCTAATACACTATTAGAAGACATTAATAATGATCTAATTAATACTACTTAAATAAGAATACTCAAAGTCCTATTACTATTATTATTATTATTATTACTGTATTTGTGTGTATATAAAATACCAGTAGTTTTTTTTTTTCACAAAAATTTGTTTATGTATATATTAAATAATACCTTTACAACACAAAAGTTAAAAATAAACAAAAATATAATAATATTAATTATTATTATTATTATTATATGAGCTGGTTTTAGCCATTTTAATTTGACAAATTATATAATTAAAATTAAAAACATTAAAGTGATCAAATTAACAGCAAAAGACAGAAGGGGAGAAATGAGCTCAGTGAAGATCATTTTCTCTATTAATCTGACTCTCAGACACACACACACACACACACAAGTATTATTACTATTACTGTATTTGTGTGTATATAAAATACCAGTAGTTTTTTTTCACAAAAATGTGTTTATGTATATATTAAATAATACCTTTACAACACAAAAGTTAAAAATAAACAAAAATATAATAACATTAATTATTATTATTATTATTATATGAGCTGGTTTTAGCCATTTTAATTTGACAAATTATATAATTAAAATGAAAAACATTAAAGTGATCAAATTAACAGCAAAAGACAGAAGGGGAGAAATAAATATGTGTGTGTGTGTGTGTGTGTGTGTGTCTGTGTGTGGTGTGGTGTGTGTGTGTGAGTGTGAGTGTGAGTGTGTGTGAGTGTGAGTGTGTGTGTGTGTGTGTGTCACTTATTGACTTATTGATCAATACTTCAGTCAGTGAATGAGGCTGAAGCAGATCAGAGTAAAACACTTTCTTAATTGGCTTGTAAGCCAACATTTCTGTGGTTTTCAATTCTCCTTTAAACTGTAAAACATTATGACTGATTTGGAAATTTTAAATTGAATTGTCCTTCAAAACTTTAATAAATTCAAAGGTTCTATGATAACTTTTATAAATCCTTTGATTTCATTTCAGTTGTCTTCAGTGTGTCAGTGTCATGTTATTGTTTGTTTTTTAAATGTTGTTAAATATGCAAAGCCTTTAAAATAATATGAAAATATTCAATTTAAATAAATAAAAAAACAAAAGTAAAACGTTATGACTGTTTTAGAAACTGAAATTTAAAATTTAAATTTAATCGTCCTTCTGATTTTTAATTGATTCAAAAGTCCAAAAGTAAATGTTAAACACAAATAATGCTTTATTAAACTTTTATTAAATAATATTAAAATATTACTTTTTAATAAATAAAAAAATGAAATAAAATAAATAAAAAAGCAAAACATTATGACTGTTTAAGAAATTTAAAATTTAATTCCCCAGATTTTTTTGAGTGAATTGAATTGATTCAGAGGTTCTACGGTGATTAAGTTAATGTTATTGTTTTTTCAAAAGTGGTTTAAAAACATTAAAAATATTACATTTAAATAAATTCAAAGTAATAGGTAGATTATCTTAAATTAATAATTAGCTGTTATTTCTGTCATTATTTTTTTATATTAAAATATTACATTTAAATAGATTAAAATGATAAATTAAAACCAAATTTTATTTAACATGCAAAACCTTTAAAAAAGTAAATATTACATTGAAATCAATAAAAAGTAATAGGTCGATTATCAACAAATGAATAATGCTGAAGCTGTAATTATTTATTTTTTTCAACCAGGCCAAACAGATTGCAGTTCCTACAGACAGATTTAAAAATGACAAAATCAATCAAATGCTAATTGTATGCACAATATGCTTATTAATGATCTGGTCTTTGTTTATATGGGTTATGATCGGATAAGCCAGTTCATGTATGAAGTGTCTCTTCGCATTATTTCCAGTCTTTGCTATGGAACCCCACTTGGCATAATTAATTAGGCTTAAACTGGGCTCCTTAACGTGGCCAGCGGGTGGGATGGAGAATTACCACAAACACACTTAACAAGTAAATGGGTGGAGAACTAATTAGTGTTATCTGCTTATCATGGAGCACCTCATTCACCCAAGACAAGAGCGACACACAATCACAAAAATGTGCTTAAGGGCTGAAACACACACACACACACACTAATACCCTATTGCAAACAGCTAATTACAAACTCGTTTGCAAATCAATGCCAAACTGTTTTCCAATCAGCAGAAATAGGAAGAGTACAAACACACACACCTTTGTTTCTCTATCATGCTGACTTGTGTGTGTGTTTTTTTGTTGTTGCTAAATATGTATATATTTATTTATTTATTAATTTTTTTGTCATTATATTATATTATATTGCCACATAAGTAAATAATTAGATGCGAAATATTGATTTGAGTT
>NW_015627237.1:0-1012 GCF_001515625.1 Sinocyclocheilus rhinocerous
TCTTCAAAGTTTTAATCCCCTCACACACACACACACACACACACATGATGAAACATGTTGCGGTATCCTTAAAAATAAAACGAAAAATATTTCTCTTGTTCTAAACGGATGCGAAGGAGCTTGTGTGTTTGCTTGCCACCTCAAACAGCGTCTCAAATATTTAGATTAAGTTAATGTATCTTTTAGAAAAATATTTTCAGAGAAAGACCCTGCATTGTATTCAGTCATTAAAGATGGTTCGGGACAGATAGGTCTGTGCCTCTGTGGACCCAAGCATCCTGTTTCACATGTGTAATTCGAGAACTGAGCCCTTTACTACCATTAGGCTATGTTGTGCTTCATTTAAAAAGTGTGTAAACACAAATGGTGTTTTCACATATGGAGCAAATCTAGCCGTGAAATCGTAATTATTTGACTTTTGCTATGGTCGTAAACTTTACACAGGCACAGATAGGAAGAGACATTAGAGACATTTTCTGTAGCTGCTCAAAAAATACCTCTATTTAAATGCAAAAAGTTTATTTTTAAAAGTAAAAAAAGTAAAAAATTACATCTAACGGCTGTAGTTATTTTTTATATATTTTATGTTAAAAGTATCTTTACTATCCATATCATCTATCGTTTAAATATTTAAAAAAACATATTATATTCTTTATTTAAAACAATACATTTAAAATATTGCCATATTATTAAATTATGTTAATTATTCAAACTAACAGTTGACATGCTACGTTATCCACCCTCACCCTTACAAACATAACATTTCAAACATGTACTGAAGTCATCGCATTTGGAAACAAAGACGAATTTCTCAAGGCGAATACATACCTTGACTCTAGGGGTCAAACAACTAAAAACAAGTCAAGAATCTTGGTGTGATTCTGGAGTCAGGGTCATTTTTTCTGTTTAGCTGTGCATTTACTGAATGAGCACTGTGCTACGTCCGAACTGGCTGCACTGTATTTTATGTATAGCCATTTTCTATTCTTAACTCTTTTAATTCATTTTAAAT
>NW_015627237.1:3727-9367 GCF_001515625.1 Sinocyclocheilus rhinocerous
TTTTGTGTACTATCAATTTTAAGAGTGTATGGTTTATCGTGCATGCAGATTATATTTTAAAGTTGTTAAGCTAAATCAATGGGTTTATTAGGATGCTTTATTCTATAGACTTATACTTTAGACATGTAGAACATATCTGCGTTTTTTATGTGTAGGCTAGTCAAAATTGGTCAGTCGTGACTCGTATCCAACATGAAGGATCAATGCTTAAAAATGCGACCATAAACATCATTAACTAAAATGAATAAAAGACAATAATCAGCAATATGCGTTCACACAGATAACGTTATTTGAATGTTTCATTCACCGACTAATCTGTTCTTTGAAGAGGTTCATTGACCCAAACTCCCCGAAAGAATCGGTTCGCGAAAATTAATCGGACTTTACATCACTAACATCACCAAATTGTAACATCGCCACAGGGAAGGACCATATACTTCACAAATAGTACGGAGATGCCAGTCTTTTTATATAGGGTATCTGAGCATGCGTATATTTTATATAATATTTAGACCACTGCCCTGTATGATTATTCTGTATGATAGTATTGAATAGACATTACAAAACTAGCTTTAGAAAGAAATATTTTGATTCAACATAGCATAGATAATGATGATAGATGAGCATTAATTAATTTAAAAAAAAATACTGAAATATGAAATGATTTTAAAAAAAAATGAAATGATACTCAAAATATGAAACTAAAACCTCCAATAGCTAGCAGCAAGTCACCGTCTTAATGATTGAGTGAGTCATTCAAGTCACCTTTATTTGTATAGCGCTTTATGCAACACTGGTTGTGTGAAAGCAGCTTTACAGTGTCAAAAAGGAAAATAGTTTGACAATAATGCAAGAAGACAATAACAGAGTCATTTTTCCAGCTGAAGTCAGTTCATTGACGATTCAGTGATGTCATCATCCAGTTCAGCTCTCTTCCAATAGTGTCTGTGCAATCAGTCAAGCGTCCCCAACTAAGCAAGCCAAAGGCGACAGTGGCAAGGAACCAAAACTTCATCGGTGACAGAAATGGAGAAAAATCCTTGGGAGAAACCAGGCTCAGTCGGGGGGCCAGTTCTCCTCTGGCCTGACAAAACCAGCATTGTGTGGTTTAATTCCAGGCTGCAACACAGGTCAGATTGTGCAGAGGACTCGTCTGGTTCCTGTGGTCTTGTGCCGATGGTCGTCGAGGTGATGAGGTCTTCGCAGGGGATCTGTCTCTGGGGCGCATCTAGTTGACATGGTCTCCGCTGACATTCAGGGCTGTAGAGGCCATCTCTAGGTGCTGATCCACCATCTGGTCTGGATATGGACTGGATCTGTATGGCTACGGTGACCTCTGAATAAGAATGAAAGAGACTAATATTAGCGTAGATGCCATTCTTCTTAAGATGTAACGAGTACATCTGGTGTTATGGGAAGTGTTCCCGGTTCCGGTTGACCTAATTAATGCAGCCTAACAATTCTTTAATGGATTTGAATTATAGAAATGTGATGTGTGTGTGTATTATGTGTATGCCAAGTTAAAGAGATGGGTCTTTAATCTAGATTTAAACTGACAAGAGTGTGTCTGCCTCCCGAACAATGCTAGTGTCACCAGCTGCTACTGTGAGGAGCACGGAGAGAGGAACGAGGAGACATGGAGTAAACTTCAAACGAACAGACTTTAATAAACATCCAAGGAACCAAGAACACACACGTAGCGGGGAAAGACAAACATTCAATACCAGACGAAGAAACAAGGAAAGACACAGGGCTTAAGTAATGGGACTAATTACGAGAATAATGAGAAACACCTGAAACTAATGAGAGAACACCTGAAATCAAGGAACACAATGAAACATGGGAAAAACACACAGAATGAGTCCAGGGGCGTGACATATCGCCCCCCTCCCGGAAGACGCGTCCTTGCGCCATAGAACAACAGAGGGGGGGCATGGGTGGGAACTTGGGAGGAGGCTCGGGAGGAGGACAGCAGACAGAGTGCACGGAGGTGACGATGGGAGGGAGGAACCAGGGAGGTGACAGGAAGGACTTAGAGCAGGAGGGGCCAAGCAGGACCCAGGCCACAGTCGTGATGGCGGCCCATGGTGGAGCCGACGGAGGGAGGAGCCATGGAGAAGAAAGGGCCAACGACTCCAGGGGGCCGACCAACGGCGGAGGAGCCCGAGGCGGAGACGGAGAGCTGATGAGCCAGGGCGACGGTGAGGATCCGGAGGGCCAAGGCGGAGCAGATGGCGCCGCGGACTGACTGACGCGGAGGCGTGGATCCGAAAGGCCGCGGTGGAGCCGGAGCGACAGAGGACTGAGGAGGAGCCGAAGGGATGAAGGAGCCTGAGGAAGCCGGAGGGACAAAGGGACGAGGCACAGCCGGAGGAGTGGAGTCCCGAGGCGCAGGATGGTCAACACCAGACCAAGGCGGAGCCGGAGGGAGTTAGTGAACTGCCGGGCCACGGCAGAGAGAAAACAGACTGTTTTGGTCTGACATTCTGTCACGCTGCGCTACTGTGATGAGAACGGAGCGAGGAACGAGGAGACGTGGAGTAAACTTCAAACAAACAGACTTTAATAAACATCCAAGGAACCAAGAAGACACACGTAGCGGGGAAAGAGGAACATTCAATACCAGACAAAGAAACAAGGAAAGACACAGGGCTTAAGTAATGGGACTAATTACGGGAATAACGAGAAACACCTGGAACTAATGAGGGAACACCTGAAATCAAGGAACACAATGAGACTAGAGATGCACCGATCGATCGGCCAGGGATCGGAATCGGACGATTTTCCTCATGATCGGCCCGAATCGGTGATCGGCCGATCAGTCTCACTTCTTTCCGATTCCGAGCCGATCCGTTTTGTTACCAGCGGCACAGGCAATAACGTTTATTACTGACTTTTTACTTGTTTTTTTTATTTATTTTTTTTTAGTTTTAAGATCGCAGCAGACGTGAAGGACTATAATGCTATATGAGCTCGCTCAAGTATTGAGGAGCTAAACCATTCAGGGCTTTATAAGTAATTAGCAAGATTTTAAAATATATTCGTTGTTTTATAGGGAGCCAGTGCAGTGTTGACAGAACCGGGCTAATATGGTCATACTTCCTGGTTCTAGTAAGAACTCTAGCTGCTGAATTTTGGACCAGCTGGAGTTTGTTTATTAAGCGCGCAGAGCAACCATCCAATAAAGCATTACAATAATCGGTAACACTTTATTTATAAATCATTATAACATTATTATAAAAACTTTCATTTATAAATCATTAACAAACATTAAATAATGCTTAACCGATCATTAATAAATATATTTTTACATAGCTAGAAATATGAGATAAAGTTCATGTTAATGTTTACTGATGAACTTACTAAACATTAAATAATCATGTGTTAATCATTAGGTAATGTAAATTGAAATGCTTACAAATGTCAGTAAATTTCAGTTCATATGATCTTCATTTGTTGTTCATAAATCTTCATTTACACATCTTAACTGGGAAATCTATTAATTATCTGTTCATGTTTTTGCAGTACCCAATCTAAAGTGGAAACTATTCATCAATGGCAAATGTTTATAAATGTTTATAAATGTATACTAATCATTAATAACTTTATGAGCAGTCATCTCAATGGCAAAAAGTGTCCCGAAAGACCTGAATTGACCCCATTCACACATCTTTACTAATCATTTATTAATCATTTGTTCATGTTTTTGCAGTAGCCAATCTAAAGTTGAAACTATTCATCATTTGTAAATGTTTATAAACGATTACTAATAATTTAGTATCTTTATGGGCACTGGACTTTTGGCTAATGTAACAAGGTTTGTGTAAATGGTGGCTGGTTAAGTTTAGCTAAACGCTTGCTAAAGACATAACAGATTGTAATTTTGGTGCAAAAATTTTTTTTTTATTGCCTCAACACTCACATTAGTATACTACTCTTCTTCAGTATATCATTAAACAGGATATTCCTTGAATCATAAACGAACATGGCAAAACAAATAATTTTTTTTAAAGAAAATACTATTATACTATATATAAATACTATGTAATATTTATCAAAGTACTATAATATAAACAGATTGAACGGTGTTCCCTTATAATAATCAAATTGACCCTTGTACACGTCTGACCCCTTAACCAACCCGTAAACCTACCCATACCACCAAACCGGTCACTAACCATACCCGTATCACACCTCAATAGCAGCAAAAGTGTTGTGCATTAACACAAGTTTTTAATCATTTTATAACATCTGTTAAAATCATTTGTAGATTTTCAATAGTTGCTTGATTATATGGAATTAAAAGTTTAATGACATCTGTAAGCATTTTAACTTGCATAATGATTTGTTTGAACATTATCTAATGTTTAATAAGTTTATTAGCAAACATTAACAAGCACACACTGTAAAAAATAATACACTATATTTACTGTATTATTAAAATTACTAAATTTGTCAACAGATTACAAGCAATGTTATCAATTAAATTCAACACATAAGAATTAATTAGAATTAAATTAGATGCTTACAAATTAACTATACAAAATGAGTAAAATAGCACAAAAAAATTAAGTAAAATTTAAACAAAACTATTGATTTCATTGGACAAAAAAAAAGTGCTAATGAATACTATGCTATGCATGCCAGACCAGTAGTTGGCGATCAAGAAACACCACGCAAAAAACGTAATACGCATGCACATGACGTCACCTTTTTCACAAATTCAGTTTTGGTTGTTTACATGGAGATGATACAGGCATCGTGTTCAAAAGCTTGTCTCTCCAGGGGGGCGGTTCTTCGTACCTCGCTTAACACATCTGAGATGATCCGAAAGATGCCAGGGGCCTCATTTATAAAATGGTGCGTATAAACCATCCTAAATTTGTTCCAAGATCATTTCTCAAAAGGAAGTGCGATTCAGAGAAAACGAACATGCGCACAAAAACACATGCGTACGCCTCTCTTCCAGATGTGACATTTATAAATCGCAAATGATCTTGAAATTGTGACTGGTGTCAGATCTCTGCCTTGTAAACGCCCCCTAATTAATATCATTACCATATAAAAGAGCACACGCCAATATCCGAATTCCTATGCTTGAGAGAGACGAGCACAAAGAAAAAAGAAAAAAAAAACTTTACTGAGTCTGAAATTGAGGTCCCGCTGGCGGAGGTAGAGGTTCATGCGGGGATGCTTTTTTATTTAATAATGTGTAATTATTCTGTGGACAAACAATGTGTGTGTGGTTTTATTTTTTCTATTGACTATTATCAAAATTACTACTTCTAAAAACAACAGAAATAATAATAATTATAAAACAATTCGTTTTCCAAAAGTAAGAATACGAATTCAAGTAAAATTTTCAGTCATCTTATAAAAAGAGAGCCATCCTACTTTTAAAATCACTTGGTATGACAACTAATAAAAAGTTTAGTATCACAAATTCTTGCAAAACTTACAAAAAAAAAAATCAAATCATAATAAAATTATTACATGATTATGGTCTCCGGTCTGAAAAAAACCTGCATGTGATTTGGAATTTCTTTATATTTACAGTTTACTAATGCTGCTTAAATGTGCCATTAATGTACTGACACAAAAATATAGTGTATTTTATACAAATATAACTGATGTAAATGA
>NW_015627237.1:9377-13919 GCF_001515625.1 Sinocyclocheilus rhinocerous
CTGACGTCTCTATTCATTTTCACAGAAGCAAAGCAGCAGATGTTATAAATAAAAACAGTTAACAATGTCATTGAATAGAATATATTAAAACCATTCTATTATCATAACCTATTCTTATAGGCTACACAGACAAAACAGTCGGAGATGCATTTATGCATTTTTTTTTCTATTTTAGGCATTACACTGAAAAAAATGATACTTTGGACCAAACTAAAAAAATTACTGTAATTTGTTACAGCTAAATTTATTAGTTTTTCTCAAACTATATTTTTGATTTGGTTGAAACTTTAAATTTTAATTTAATATCAATCAAAATAGTTCTTCTGCCCAAGATAAAAAAAATTACATTGAAACAAAGTTAAAATATTGCTTTTTATGGAGACCAAATCATAATTTTTTACTTTGGTACAACCTAAAATTTTTACTTTGGAAAAACGTACTTTTTACCATAACATCCAAGTATAATTTTTACTTTGGACTAAACTAAATAAATTGCTGTAATTTTGTTACAAGCAATTTTATTACATTTACTCGTTGAATTTCTGATTCAGTACAAACTATATTTTTAATACCTAAATCTATTTATTTTCTTTAGTCACAAGAAAACTTTACTTAATCAGTGTAGTAGTAAATCAAGACTTCGCAAATTCTCTCATAAAATAAAATAATAAAAAAAAAACATGGAATAAACTGTGTACAGAAAGCGAGTAAAGAACTCTCAACATTAGGCTACTCCTAAAGGACAGTTTAATCTCACAAAAACTACCATTAATAAAAAAAACTGACTACACTGCACAATTTAATCGCTTACACTGCATTTTTGTTGTTTATGATGAATTCGGTGCTTGCACGTACACCGCTTTTATTATTGCAGCTTAATGTTCAAACAGCTGCAGTAGCCTACTCCTACTTTGGCATAAGGAAAAGTGCGTACGGCTGCTCAGACCCTGACGTGGCGGTAAGTACTTTTCCACGTCAAAGACCGTTTTTATAAATGTAACGAAACTGTAAGTCTCGTTCCGTAGGGGAAATGAAAAAGTTACCCTGGAAGACTTGAGTGGAAGGATCTGGGTCCCCACTCTGATGCTTTGAGTCTCAATATGCACAATGCGTGTATGTTTTATTTTACACTATTGTATAATATACTACAGGAATAGGTAGTGTCGGCTTCAGATCAGTAGGTGTCAATACGGTGGCTTCCTGAAGTATAAGCATGTGATATAAAGTGATAACTCAAATTCACATTCCCACCCACCTAAACCTAATAGTGCAAGTGAGACGCCCCTACTCCAAGTTAAGCAAAACTTTCAACTGTATTGCTTTTAACAATTACTAATTTATTTTTCCTTTCCTTAGGAAAATGGATTTTCATGTTTTTGATTTGTTTCAATAGAATAAAATAATAAAATGAAAAATAAAAATAATAAAACAAGTTCTCTGGAATTTCTTTTCCACCTTGGTAAACCTCCCAAAAGGTTAAAGGGGTGGTTCATTGCGATTTCACTTTTTTAATGTTAGTTAGTGTCTAATGTTGCTGTTTGAGCATAAACAATATCTGCAAAGTTACAAAGCTGAAAGTTCAATGTAAACGGAGATAATGTCTTTTAAAATTCTGGCAGTTTAATGCCTACAAAAACGGGTAGTAGGGACTACAACTAGGGATGCAACGATTATAGATTTTGTTGGTACGATTATTGTCTGAGGAATAATCACGGTTTTACGATTATCCTCCAACAATGAACGGTTACAATTATACACTTTTCACAGTTATGAGAAGCTTAAACATGGACGCGCGTGCAGTTGCCATACTGTATTAAAGCTTTATTAAAGATGCAGTTGTTTACAATACAACCGGAGCACATGCCGACGAAGTGAGGGGTGGGGCGTTTAGCGCTAGAGGTGGTTTAGCCAATCACAACACACTGGGCTAGCTAACCAATCAGAGCCCATCGCCTATTTCTGAAGGAGGGGCTTCATAAAAGGAAATGATCAGCCCGTTTCTCAGAGAAGGGACAGAGAGGTGTGGAATAAAGGTAAATTATGTGGCAAAATAATGCGTTTTTAAAAAAACGAAGCATTAACACATGTTAGACTGCACCCCATAAACACAATCAAGCCTAGAAAAAAACCCAGTGAACCACCCTTTTAACAATTTCAAACACTTCTGTATAACACCTCAAATATAAGTTTCACAAAATATTAGGGGTGCTCCGATCATGATTTTTGAGGCCGATCACCGAAAGCAGTATCTGCCGATACCGATCTTTTTAAAGCCTTCTTTTTATAATTTATAACTATTTATAGTGATACTCCAATCAGGATTTTTATACATTTATTCAGGGCCTGAATTTCATTTTTGAAAATGGGGGGAAATCCCCTTAGGTGACTCTTGTGAGAGGAGATGCAGCTTTCACACAGGAGTCCGCGGCTGTTTACCACAAACACAACATTCATCCATTATTTTGATTTCAAATCCAAACATTGTCACTGAAAATGCTTTTTCAGCATTGAAATTATTATTATAATTTTTTTTTACACAGTACAGTAATACAATCTTTCACAGACATGTCTAAACACAATAAATATAAGCAACACATCATTCAATGCTTTTTACTTTTGCATTTACTTCTAGACTTATATATTAAGTTGCTCAAGCAAGTGGCAAAACATTTAAACGACTTTTCTTACGTTATCACAAACTTACATTGACAGAAATAGTCCGCTCTACTGCCTTTCCTTTTGCATTTAAATCTTTATTACAAGCAATCCTGCGGTTCATAAAGAACTTTGTTTTCTACCTCCACCAGTGCATCTATTATTGCCTTATCTAACAGTGCGCTTTTCTTTTAAAACTAGCCAACAAGCCATATGTGTTGATTGTGAAAGACAGTATACTTTAATTATATGCATTTATGGCGCAATTGCTACATTTTCGTTTTCATATGTACTGCAAACAATGTGCTGTCACTTTAATTCAGCGCGTGTATCACATGTGAAATTACGTCTCACACAAGGTTTTCAAATTACTTTGCAAGTTATTTAATGAAGAAATATGATTATTTCAGCATTATAATTATTTCACTGGCGCTGGACAGAGACTGAGACGGTGTCGCTGCATGTCGTGCCAAACCTCTCACGGCAGTGTCATCAGCTTGAGATCGTTTTTTTCAGATCGGCCTTTTAGAGACCGCCGATCAATCATCCCAACGTGATTATCGGCCGATAATGATCGGTAGCCGATCCGTCGGAGCACCCCTACAAAATATATCAGGACACAAACTGATTTACGAACAACACTGAATGGATCACATAAACTCTTCCCAGTCAGCAAATTTCCTTTGACGCGGATCTGGCCCATATCAACAGCTAAAGTGTGGCCCAGATTAGTTTGTGTTCGCAGGCCCAAAACTGGTCCACATCTTTTTAGCCAGAACTGAACCTAAACAGTGCCATAACCCGACCCAGAGTGAGCCAAATAATAAAAACAGATGTGGCTGATATATGGACCTTATATGGTATTCTTATATGGCTGAGTTCTGTAAAGGGCTGAAGGCCCTTATGTGGCCCACATGTGGCTGATAAACCAAATGCCATTATTTAACCATATTTACACCACACCTATTTTTTTTATTTAAAATACCCATTACACTGTAAATCTTAAACACAAAAATGGATTCACACTCATTTTAAAAAAATGTTTATAGTAGAATTTTAATAACAGAATTGCAATACAGAACATAAAAGAAGTTGCTACTTTTAGTAAGTCTCACCAGTCTTTCTCACTCACAGTCTGTCAGGAAAAAGAAAAGAAAAAAGAACATTAGTATATCATAATTAGTATCATATATATTATTTCAAGACAAGCACATAAAGGAGTGTAAATCAGCACTGCACACATTCTTTTCTATCACCCAAGACATGAGTGCCTTTTTAAATTAGGAAAATTTTAGCTACTTTAATAACAGGCTATTTTTAGACATAATACTTAATAATATACAAATTAATGAAAACATTAGTAGTGTAATTGTACCTCAGTTTTGAAGTCACAGTTTCATACATTTCTGGTACAGCAGGGGGAGAAAACATAAAATTGCTGCTTTTTTTTTTTTTTTAATAAACAGTGGTTTACTGAACAATTTATGGCTCTGCCTTTAAATAAACTCAATTATAATTACAATTTTCTTAAGGATAAAAAAATCTATCTTAGCTAATGCTATACAATAGGGAGCCCTATTAGAGCACATTACTAAAATATTAAAGGCTGCAATTAACAACAGAGCCCAATCTATTAAATTCAATTTCTATTTATTTTTAGATACAATAACCAACACTAAAAAAAAAAAATGTATGCAAACATATAAACTGCACATTTGCACATTGCACTTTTCTAGCAACAAGCTGTGGACACTGAATGACTTGCCTGCGGTAAAGGTAATGCTGTTTTATTGGCATTTTTCCGCGGTTGCAAAACTGATTGAGATTACATGACATGAGCGTGTTTATTTCGCGTTATAACCGGTTGTAACTAGAAAAGAGTTTTAA
>NW_015627237.1:18650-18746 GCF_001515625.1 Sinocyclocheilus rhinocerous
ACATTTTTCGTACAGCAGGGGGAGAAAACATTGAATTGCTTTTTTTTTTTAATAAACCGTGGTTTACTGAACAATTTATGGCTCTGCCTTTAAATA
>NW_015627238.1:0-1700 GCF_001515625.1 Sinocyclocheilus rhinocerous
ATTGCAGAAGTCATAAGTGAAGAAATAGAAATGGAATTAAATTCAGTTAGCTTCTATACTGACAGTAAAGTTGTCTTGGGTTATATTCACAACCAGTCTCGACGCTTCTACATCTATGTAAATAACAGAGTGCAAAGAATTAAGCAGTTCACAAAACATGAGCAGTGGCATTATGTGTCATCAGACGAAAATCCGGCTGATCATGGTTCACGCTCTGTTCCAGCTTCCAAGCTCCTCACTACCACATGGCTGACAGGGCCTCCTTTCCTTCATGGTGAACTGTTTTGGGCTCCAGAGGAGCAAATCAGTTTTGATCTAGTTCATCCAAATGATGACAAAGAACTTCGACCGGAGGTAAGTACTTTGTCTACAAGTGTTTCTGAAAATAACCTGAGCTCAAAACGATGGGAACGTTTTTCCAGATGGCAGTCCGCTGTCAAGGCTGTAGCTCGTCTCAGTCACATTGCTTACTGTTTCGCCCACACAACAGAGGTTGGAGAATGTGCTGGTTGGCACATCTGCAAAAACTGTATTTCTGTGGATTCTCTGGAAAGAGCAGAAAGAGAAATTATTAGAAGTGTGCAGCAGAAAGTATATTCAGAGGAATTTAAGCGCATCCAAGCAAACTGCAACATTTCTAAACAAAGCTCACTCATTAAGCTGAATCCCATCATTGACAGTGATGGTCTACTCCGAGTTGGTGGACGGATTCACCGTGCAGGTTTTGAATTGAAAGAGAAAAACCCTGTCATCATTCCTGAAGGGGATCATATATCAACTCTTCTCATAAGACATTACCATGAAAGGGTTAAACATCAGGGAAGGCATTTTACCGAAGGAGCAGTGAGAGCTAGTGGTCTATGGATAGTGGGATGAAAGAGGCTCATCAGTAGAGTCCTTAATCAGTGTGTTACCTGTAGGAGACTTAGAGGGAAAGTAAAGGAGCAGCAGATGAGCGATCTGCCAGCAGAACGACTCCAAGTAGACCCTCCTTTCTCATATGTTGGAATGGATATGTTCGGGCCATGGGAGGTGACAGCAAGGCGCACAAGGGGAGGTCATGCATGCAGTAAGAGATGGGCAGTGCTGTTTACATGCTTATGCACGAGGGCAATTCACATAGAAGTAGTGGAAGAAATGAGTTCCTCGAGCTTCATTAATGCTCTGAGACGCTTCTTTTCACTGCGTGGCCCAGCCAAGCAATTACGGTCGGATTGCGGCACCAATTTTATTGGTGCATGTAACGAAATGGGAATAAGTGCTCCTGAAAAGGACAGTGTGCAGGAATTCTTACAAGACCAGAAGTGCACTTGGATCTTCAATCCTCCGCACTCTTCACACATGGGTGGAGTGTGGGAGCGCATGATTGGAGTAGCACGTCGCATTTTGGATGGTATGTTGTTGCAAGCTGGTAGAGCACGACTTACTCATGAAGTGTTAACTACTCTCTTAGCTGAGGTCACAGCCATAATGAATGCACGTCCTTTGATACCTGTCTCCACTGACCCTGAGAACCCTTACATTCTAACGCCGTCTATGCTGTTAACCCAGAAAACAGGCACACATTCCTCTCCCCTCAGTGACATCAATGCAGGAGATATGTTGAAATGCCAGTGGAAACGTGTTCAAGTGCTGGCTGATGAGTTCTGGTATAGATGGCGCAGAGAGTATCTGAGCACTCTGCAATGTCGTAAAAAATG
>NW_015627238.1:4124-7240 GCF_001515625.1 Sinocyclocheilus rhinocerous
TATAGGGCTGTTATTAATAGTGAATAAATCTAAAGCTTTTGAGACTATTATTTTGTGTTATTTCATTTGTCATTAGGGGGGGGGGTTTCAGCACATGCCCCTCAAAAGGTCTGTGCATGGCCCTGCCAAGAACTGTACTCATCCAGAGTGAGCAAAAGGGCTGGCAAAATCACTCTGGACCCCTCACATCCAGCACACTCCCTCTTTGAACTGTTGCCATCTGGTCGACGCTACAGAGCTCTGAGCACCAGAACGGCCAGACACCGGAACAGTTTCTTCCCTCAGGCAATCCATCTCATGAACACTTGACAATAACTGTGGAACACACACTATTTATTCACTCATACACTTATTTATCTAACACACATACTCAGTCTACATTTCAATTTGCACATAATATACCTGTACATCCAACTGTCTATTGTTATATACCTGTACATACAATTGTCGATTTGTATATTTTTATTCCTTATTGTTCTAATTTTATTTTTATTTTTTTTATTATCTGTGTTTTTTGTCCTGTCACTGTCATTCTGTTACACTGTGGAAGCTTCTGTCACGAAAACAAATTCCTCGTATGTGTAAACATACCTGGCAATAAAGCTCATTCTGATTCTGATTCTGATTCTGAAATAACCTGATTTATTAATGGTCATATAAACGCAGCTTACTTGCGTTGTCAGGTTACTGGTGTGCATGTAAACGGGGAAAACTGGTTATTTTAATAAGCTGATGTTTGTGAGTTATCAGCTTACTGGTGTGCATGTAAACATGCTCATTTTTGTCGTTCATCCCTCAGATGACGCACATAGGCGGCGTTATGACGTGGTGGGCTATCTGTCAAATGATGAAGGCGCAAGGCGCGGCGGTCGAGAACCCGGGAAGCTTTTGAAAATTGCCCGCGCTGTGCTAGTAGTGCGCGTGCTGCATGTTGTTGTTGAAGATGTGTGTAACTAGACCTACGACTCTGTGAGTATATTTTAATATACCGATTATTATATTCTTATTGAAATGAACTCATCGAGAATAATAATATATACAAGGTACAAGGTTTAATGAATAAAAAAATAATAAAATATTGTTCTTAAAATGTTGATACATTTCTTTAGTGCGATCACTGAATCAGTATTTATTTGTACCATCGGTAATTGCTGGAATGTAATCTCTATTAGGCCTCTATTATATAAATAGGCCTATTTTGTTTCGAAATTTGTGGAAATTCATTGGTCAACAGATGGAAGGAAACCCTGAAAAACAAAATTGGCTATGTTTGGGTAACGTAGGCTATGTTTGGACGTAACGTTACATGCTTTCAGATTTTGAGTAGTGGCTGATTCACGTATTTAGGATACTGTTTTCAGTATGTTTCTTACAATGAAATGTAAGAATATGCTATTCATACGCATGAAATTATGCTTAGTGTAGATTTTATTTTACACGAATGCATATATTATGTATAAAACTCAATATTTCAATAATATCAACACGATCAAAAGTTGACATCGTGTATTTCGCGTTGACATGATCAGGGAAATACGGAAGAGGTTTGCGCGTGCGGACGCGCATGATCAAGTCGGGAAGAGCCACTCTTTCCACGTGGAGCAGCTGTCAGAAAACCTGGTTCATTCAATTCAAACTTCCGAAGCTTGTGTAGTAGATTTTTATTGGTTAAAATATGAATTGTTCGAGTGTAATCATTATGAATATAACCATTTAAATATCCAGTTGTACTTCCATTATAATCCCATATGCCTGTGTGTAAAAACAGGCCTACGTGGCAGAATGTACAGACCTCAGATGAGAAACATCTGGAAAAACATAAGTGGGGGCTTTCTTTCTTTACCATAACAAGACTAGAGAGGGGGGGCTTTCTCTCTAGGGAGAATTGTATGCACAAAGGAACCATTCTATGTATGGAAAACTGTATGGGATATATACCCCATGCCTCCAAATCCAAATGTATAAAAAGGAAGACACAAAGAAATTCTGGAGATGTTTTGCTGCAGAGAGCATCTCCGCTTTATTCTCATTGTTGATATCCAGTTATACTTCCATTATAATCCCATATGCCTGTGTGTAGAAACAGGCCTACGTGGCAGAATGTACAGACCTCAGATGAGAAACATCTGGGAAACATAAGTGGGGTCTTTCTTTAACATAACAAAACTAGAGAGGGGGGCTTTTCTCTCTAGCGAACTGTATGCACAAAGGAACCATTCTATGTATGGAAAACGCCTTAAAGTCAGAACTGTATAAAAAGAAGACAAGATGATCATTCTGGAGATGTTTCGCTGCAGAGAGCATCTCCGCTTTATTCTCATTGTTGAAATAAAGTGTGTTTCTTCTGGCATCAAAAACCCAAGACTGAGTGTGGTTCCTCAGAGCAGCTGCTGAAGACACTACAAATTGGCACCCCAGATGGGACGGAAAAGAGCAGAAGAGTGGACGACCACTTTGGGCTGACCGAGACGAGCAACACACAACAACGGTGGCCACCGAACGGTAAACAATTTTGCTTATATAATTGGTGTGTGTTGTTTGCCGGTCTGCCCTCGGTGGTAAGGACACTTAAAATCTGCTCTTCCAGAAAACAGAAAATAGAAAATAAAGAAATAAAAAAGGGGTTTTGATGTCAGAAGAAAGAACTGCATGCCCATATTTGGTTTAATATTGGGAAGGCCTTGATAGGTAACCTAAATTGAATCTGGATGGTGTAGGCAGAAATACATTACGTGTAATGGTCTGTGTTTATTGTGGATTGGGCCTAAAAGGGCAGCAATCAACAATGAAGCAGATATAGTAAAGGAACGCGTGCAAGTCCTACGGATGCCGCTTTGAGAAAGAAAAAGGTGTAAGGAGGCTCAAAGGGCTGCACGGGTAGGCAAAAATCCCTGCTGGGCGCTGATTTTTTACTGAATAGAGGGAGAAATTGTCAGTAAAAGAGCGAGAGCACTTCAGGTCACTCGAGGAAGAGTGTAGTGTTTTGTTGTATGAGACTGAAACTGTGTCTGTGTCCGTATGAATGTCTGTATGAGTGATAGTGAATGTATGAGTAAATAAATAAATTCCGTATTGGGTGGTTAAGAGCTGCGCACCCTCTTGGTCCATCACTTAAA
>NW_015627238.1:7359-9213 GCF_001515625.1 Sinocyclocheilus rhinocerous
AATGAGTGAAGAACCCTCTAGATAAAGGGTCGAAGAATGAAAGAATAAAACCCTGACTGAATAAAGGGCGGAGAACAGTGTGAATGTGTTTAGGAAAATAATATCAATAAAGATTGAATCAAGATCTTGTATAAACTTTTGCATGTTTGGTGTCTGTGTGGAAGAGAAGGAGAAAATTTTTCAGAGATCAGTGCAGTAGAAGTGAGATCAAGGAAGCAAATTAAATGAGAATATATATTAAAAATAATATAAGTGCAGAAAAAATAATAAAGAGCAATAAATAAAGAATTATTATTAGAAATTTTTAAATACTGAGTGATTGTAAAATAGAGTTGAGAATATCAATTCATACAAAAAGTAAATGCATCAGACAGAATAAAAAATAAAATTCAAAGATGCATGTCACAGAATAAAGACTAAAATTAGGAGAAATTGGTTAACAGTGTGTGAGGAAATGGAAACTCTGATAAAAACACCGTAAAACTAAGAGCATCAGTAAGAAACGAGAACAAAGAGAAGCAAAAAGGGAAAAAGAGAAAGAAGTGATAACATATTAAAAAGTATAAAACAAGCCAGGAAGAAACTGAGAGAGGCTGAGAAAGAGACAAAAAGAAAGGGAGAAAAGTTGTTTTCTGAGCCACCCCCCTATTTGCCCACAGACGGAGAGTTCCCAATTCTCAAGGGAACAGTTGAAGTAACTGCAGAAATGCAAATGAATGGGCCAGTTGAGTTGGAAGAAAATAAGGAACCAGCTGTGAAAACAAAAAGGCAAGAGAGAAAAGAAAGTGAAGGATATTTACAAATGGATTGTTATAGACAGGCACGCATAGCTTTAGAAAAGATGAAAACAAACCAAGATAGAACAAACTTTGAGGAAATGTTAGAAGAAATAGAGGAGAAAATTAAAGAATCAGGAAAAAAGATACAAGAGGTAAATAGTTTAGAAAGAGCGAGAAGTAAGTTGTTTGACAGTACAGAGGATGTGAATGAAGGAAGGGAGTTATTTGATAGCGGAAAATGGGAACATGGCAGAGAAAAGGGGAAACTCAGACCACTGGCTGCACAACTCCCAATTTTAATCAAGGGTGCGCAGGGACAGTATATTCCCTGGGCCTCACAGGACCTCGAAGGGTTGGTCACTCGTCTCCCCGATATGAATGAGGGTGCCGGCAAATGGATAAGAATATTTGAGGAAGAAACTATGGGCAAACTTTTGGCTGTGGGGGACGTTAAAGCGTTGCTGGCTAAAATAGTAGGAGGGGCAAAGATGGATGAAATTCTTCAAACAACTACTCTGGACAGAGCAGTGAACTCTCATAATATGGATGGAATTGTTTTTGATGCATTCCATCCAGCAGTGTGGCAGGCACTGCGTACGGAATGCCCAATCAGACTGGACCCTAAATCATTAAAAGGACAAGATCTGGGTGACACAGAAAATCCAACCACATATGTCCAGAGGCAGCTGAAAAGGTGGAAACAAGAGACTGAAGGGAATCCAGAAGGAGACCCATTAATGGCAACATTGTTTAGACAGGCTGTGATTGATGCTATGCCGCCAGCCGTAAAAAGCGGAGGATGCGGTCGGTTTAAACTCTAAAAAAAAAACACACAAAGAGTTTTGTGACCATGTGTCTCATGCCGTAGAACAAAACAGAAAAATGAGCAAAAGCTCAAGAGCCAAGAGAAAGAGCGACAGCGAAAACTAACTCAATGGAGACAAAACCCAATACAGAGAGGCCAGAGAGGAAGAGGCAAACCTTTTACTGGTCCTCCAGGTGTGTGCTGGGCAAGTGGACAGCCCGGACATAATAAAAATGACTGTCCCACCTATCCATGACAACAATACCGTCG
>NW_015627238.1:9384-9526 GCF_001515625.1 Sinocyclocheilus rhinocerous
CCCCTTGTCTGCAAAGACAATAGGATTCTCTGGAAAAATGCAATTAATTCCAATGACAGCTCCAGTGTGTCCAGTGTGTCGAAATCAAAGTATAACAATGCCCATTCTGGTATCAAATCAGACTCCTATCAATTTGTTAGGA
>NW_015627238.1:11564-19994 GCF_001515625.1 Sinocyclocheilus rhinocerous
GAATCTAGCCATTAATATATCCAGTTATACTTCCATTATAATCCCATATGCCTGTGTATAAAAACAGGCCTACGTGGCAGAAAGTACAGACCTCAGATGAGAAACATCTGGAAAAAACATAAGTGGGGGCTTTCTTTACCATAACAAGACTAGAGAGGGGGGGCTTTCTCTCTAGGGAGAATTGTATGCACAAAGGAACCATTCTATGTATGGAAAACTGTATGGGATATATACCCCATGCCTTAAAATCCAACGTGTATAAAAAGGAAGACAGAAAGACATTCTGGAGATGTTCTCTGCAGAGCTTCTCCGCTTTATTCTCATTGTTGAAATAAAGTGTGTTTCTTCTGGCATCAAAAACCCAAGACTGAGTGTGATTTCTCAGAGCAGCGGAAAAAGACACTACAAATGCCACTTCACGCGTCCTTATAGCTAATAGTAATAGCTTGAAATAACGTATTTGGATTCGCCATATAGTGTAAGGTAAGTGATTTGTGTTAGGCTACATACAAGTAAAAATGAAATGTTCTTGCATTCTATTATCAACTACTTTTACTTAAGTAAAACGTCCGTAAGGTATTTTTTTTAATGTTGTCTGTTATTATTAAACATTAAATTTAAATACTGTGAAAGTTTGCTGAAGCGGATGAGACGTATTATGACCAAATGTCCCCACAAGGATGTGTGAGTAAGAAACTTAGATCTTCTAGAATCACTAAACAAATCATGTTTAATTAATTAAATGCAATTTATCAATGCTACAGTTTTTCTTAATAAATGAAATATCTTGGCCAGTATGTTGGACAGTGGTTTGGCCTTCGAATCAAAAACATTGAGAACCACCCAACTTAAATGACAGCTAGGATTCACAGTTTTTGTTTTAAGTTTTTACTTCACTCATAAGTCCTGTGGATGTCGTTATGCACATTTACAAAAATCTGTGATGCCTATATGGCTGTGTATTGATGTCACAAAACATGGTTTATTATATAACAACAAAATGTATAACTTTTTTTCAGAACATTAAAATGAGGATTTGTAAGGGAGCATCAGACAGAAGGTGAGTGCAATTCTGATGCCAACTGATTTACTGGAGATAACAGTAAATTAGTTGAGATCATGATCATGTTAATCATTTTAAAAAAAAAATTGTGCTTGTGATATTTCATTTATGACACTATATAACATAATTGTCTCTCTTTAACCTTGACAGTGGCCTTGTGGCTGTTATCTTTTTCTTGTTGGGAATGGGAACTCTGCTTCCATGGAACTTCTTCATAACTGCAATGAATGTAAGACATAAAGACCTTCGCTGATTAAAGGTTATCTCTAAATCTCTTGTGCTCATACTCCATTCCCTTCTGTTTGCAGTATTTCACTGACCGTTTGAAAAATGGTACAAGTTCTACACAGACCGACACTTACATGTTTGGTAACATGAGCGTGCTGTTAGCCCAGCTTCCCTTGCTGCTATTCACACTTCTCAACTCCTTTCTATACCAGCAGTGAGTATCTGGTTCATGTAACACAGCCCTCTACGAACACCTTGGCAATTGAATCGCCATTGGCTAGTAAATTTTTTTGTTTACTCGCCAGACTGATAAATATATACATACACATATACATATATACACACATATACACACCAATACACATACACACACACACACTCTTGAACATGATTTCTGCCCGAGTCCCATTGGATTGCATCGGCTGTGGGGATTAAGACGACAACTCCCATGATGCCACACTCAGTCACGGCGTCATCAAACTACTCCTTTGTCTATTTGTTTATTTTGAATACACGCCCTCACAGCAAAATATCCAGTGTTGTTTAGAGTTGTTTTTATGGTGTTAATTTATCAGAGTTAAAAAGTGTTGATTCTGGTGTTGATTTGAATGGCATTAACACTTGCAGTGTAAATCAGTGGTCGGAGTCAGTGTAATTACAGCGAGTTGACATAATTGACACTGGTGATGAGTTGATCCAATTTCCGGTCCTTGCACATTATTTCCTTTTTGATTAATGGCGGACAACCACAAGGAGAGGACAGTGTTCAAACAGGTATAATATTTTATAACCACTTAAATTGACACATTTTCATGTGTAGTTTACGTTTCTCACCATTCAGAATAATATTAGTACATTTCTCAACATTGCCAGAGTGCTAACAGTACTTCTTTTCAGATAACGCGACAGACCACCGACAGCATCTCGAGGCCATTTAGCTGCACTACTTGTTAGCAAGCAAATTGAGGTAAGAATGGCATTGTTTGTTAGTTAGACGTTTTAAACGTAAGTTTTCTTATATTTTAGAATCTGGGGTATAACAGGGTCATTTCTGTGATTTGTGTAACTTGACTGTTTAATGAGTTAAATTAACGCAAATAACGCAGCATCCATATTCCCCTTCTTGGGGGCTCACGTTATTTGTGTTGCCAAAATAAGACATTGTAATGCATTTTTGTCTCCAGTATTTTAGTATAACTGTGCATTGTTCCACAAATAATCTCTGACTGTTTATAGTGAGCAGCAATCAGTAACGCGCGTTTTTTTTTTACGTGGGCCTTTCAGTAACGCGCGTTTTTTATTTATTTTTTTTACGTGGGCCTTGAACGCACAGCTTCGGATGGTCCGAGGAATTTACATGAAATACATCGCGGTTACTCTCGTCTGCAGTACTAAAATGCAGCGGAGATAAATTATCAGATAATCAAGCAAGAAGCGTTTTGCTAAACTTATATTTTCTGCCAGCGTATGACTATGAACTAATATTTGCTCATCATATTAGACACGTGTTTGACGTGCGCGCGCTTCATCTGCAATAGTAGATACTTTAATTTACAATTAACTCGCTGCGATTTCACTTTAATGTAACGTTAACATTTGTGGGGTGGCAAATGGAGCTTCTGACAAGCGGCTCGCTGGATTTTCTTTAATTAATAACATCATAATTTGCATTTTTCTTGACCAACAGCTTTCATGTTCATCAAGGCGTGAAGACATTTCTGAAACTGCACAGCGATAGTAGGTTCCAAGACTTTCTCACTGAAGGTAAGCTAAGAATCTTGTTCTACTGCTTAGAAATGTACTTAGTCATATAGGAACTATGCTTGAGGTATAAGCCCACTGAAACTGCACAGCGATAGTAGGTTCCAAGACTTCCTCACTGAAGGTAAGCTAAGAATCTTGTTCTACTGCTTAGAAATGTACTTAGTCATATAGGAACTATGCTTGAGGTATAAGCCCACAGTGCTTGTGTATGTTAACACTTTACAATAAGGTCTCGTTTGTTAACATTAATTAATGTGCAAACTAACAATGACTAGCTTTAGTATTAGTTAATAAAAGTAGAACTGTTTGTTCATAGTGCATTCATGTTAACAGATACAACTTTTGATTTTTATAGTGTATTAGGAAATGTTGAGATTAACATTAACTAAGATTATTAAATGCTGTAGAAGTATTGTGCATTCTTAGTCCATGTTAACTAATGAAACCTTATTGTAAAGCACCAGATGTCAGCTTGTTAATATTGTTAGTCACATGACAGCAATTCATGGGTAAGACTTCAGTGCACAGATGCAAGAAATACACACAGCTGTGTCAATTGGTGTAGAAAACAATGTTAAGTTTAGCATTAACCATTATTTTTTTTTTTAAATTTTTTTACATTGAAGGAGGGATCCCCACCTGCAAACAGCAGGAAACGTATGCCTTGGACATTATTTCTCTCTTTCCTAGCCTGAAAGACCAGTTTTCAACAAAGGGCTATGTAAGAATCTTTTGTATTGATGTACTTTTAACACAATCTAGTTGGACATTAAGTTTTGTGCTCCTTTTTTGTGGCATGTAATAGTAGTTTATCTATTAAATGTAATGTAATGACTAACGTAATGTTCAGATCTTACAAAAAGTGTTCTCTTGTCTTTCTGACAGGAGCATTTCTACGTTCCGGAAAAGGGAACAGAGTTCATCTCCTGGCGCCTTAAAACTTTGTCGAGGAAGAACCCAAAACGTGTTGGCTTGGAGATGACTGAAAGTGGAGGACCAAGTCGACGAAGAAGGATAGATGATGTGCATTAAAGTGTTAGTTTAACTCTATTTAGTGTGGACCTATATAAACACCGAAAAAGTGTAAATTTTCTCACTGTGAGTGTTAATTTAACACTTTCAAATTTGCTGTGTAGATTTTCTTTTTTTGCCCGCAGTTCCTGTAAATAGAACTCTAACACTACCAGTAAACCGATTGTTACGGTGAAATATAATTATAGAGGATAAGGAAAAAACCTTGTAAGAAACCATGACTCAGCTTGGGAAACCCATTCTTCACATATCAAAAATTGTTTACAGTAGATGATTAACTTTAAGTTACCTATATTAGATTCAATGGGACACATTTTTTAATTTTACAGTCTCATGGACACCAGATTAGCTAGAAAATCAGTAGACTGGTATATGATTCTGTGGAAGTTGTGTATCTAATTTAAAATAATAAACATTAAAATCATGCACAATAAAATTCGACAAAAAGTATATGCAGAAATGAAACTATAAAATGGAGTAGTTTGTATGAGAAGAATAAGAACAAAACAAGACCTGTTACAAAAGTACTTGTTACCTGCTCCAAAATGTGCTATATGCTGTTCCCATTCAATTTTATACTCATAAATGTCCCAAGTATGTCACAGATTTAGAAACAGAAAAAATATTTTCCTCAAATAGTTTATGATTGCAACAAAGGGGGTTTTGCAGGGTTACATCATAGTGGTATTGGTGCTGCACTATTTATTTCCCAATGCAACAATTACAAAAAAACTGAATCAAACACTGCAGTATATTTTTGCCACAGCAACAAAAAAGGACTGTATAAAATGAACATCAAAGACAATATTAACACTACATAATGCATATTAATATTTATTTTAAATAAGTCAAATTCTGACTTTTTTCTCAAATTTCTGACTGAAATTGTCTCTTATTAAATGTTGACTTTTTATGTGATACAAGCGATAGTAACAGTAAAGATCCTGATGCAATGCTGCTTCATTCACTTAGTTAGTCCAAACATAATATGTCAAACATCCCAAAGCCCATTTCTTTCATTTTTCAAATTTTTCCCCCCAATCCTTTACTTCATTTCATTTCATCCATTGTCAATCAATGTCTGTCAGTCAACCATCTGCATCCTTCTACAGCATACTGAATTACATCTTAAATGCTCTTTTAAATCTTACTTTACCATTTCCAGTAACATGATTCTAACATTCTTTACCATTAACAGTAACATGATGACAGAAAAAATAGAAACATTAAAAGGAGAAGTACTGTATGGAAATTTGGGGTGAAGATTATTGCAACACTCGTTTGAGATGACCTATTGGCCTATGAATGCAATTTCCCAGCACACTACTAAATTTCAGCCAACACCCATTGGCCCATCCTGCTTTCTCTGAAAAAAATGATTCATTGAATTTACTAATTTTTTTTAAGTTAAGTGGTTGCAATCAATTTATTTTAGCTACATTTAAATAAACAAATTTAGTTGACTAACTTTCATCATTTTTTATTTAATTGTAGCTAAAATGAATTGTTTGCAACCACTTACCTTAAAAAATGTAGTAGAATTTTTTCAGTGTATTTTAAGGAAAAATAAAGAATTTCTCAGAATCAGTTTTAAGATCATTTTAAGATCAATGATTTTAAGGGTCCATGTATGAAAAAAATCAAGTGAGTTTTACCTTGACAAAGTATTTGACAGAATAGTGCATGTCCATGGTCACTTCCTCTTGTTTACTTTGCTCTATAAATATGTGTCCTTCTCTGGTTGTTGTTTCATTTGCTGTGTGAACCTGACAAGAACATCATGGAGTGTGAACCATGGATGAATCTATTCCTGCTTGCAATACTGTGTCCTCTTATAACTGGTATGTCTTCTTGACTTGGCTTTAACCAGAAATATAAATAGAAAGTTCTATTTTGCTTTTAACTGAAATGCTGATTTGAGGGAACTTCAAACACATAAATGCATTAAACTATCAATTCATTTTCATTTTACAACAGCAGTATTTCACATTTAATAGTCTGTAGTCATATAGTCCAAAGCAATAGTCCATCACTAGTCTGTGGACAATTTATTGTGATGTCAAGCATCATACATCTTTTATAGCGTAGCACTGTTGAATTTGTACATTGTTTAATTTGTAGCACAAGTTGCACAACTGATTTGATAAAACTTTGCAAAGTAATATTAATTTTTATTTCATTTAAAAGGAAAGTTTGTGGCCGAGAGTTATTATTGGCATTGAGGGTCCCTTTATGTGGAAAAAGGTTCTTTAGATTATTAAAATGTTCTTCACATTAAAGGGGTCATATGATGCGATTTCAATTTTTCCTTTCTCTTTGGAGTGTTACAAGCTCTTGGTGCATAAAGAAGATCTGTAAAGTTGCAAAGAATAAAGTCTCAAATAAAAGTTAAGAGTCAACCACGCCTACCTAAAACGGCTTGTTTAAACACGCCCCCACATGTCTACGTCACGATGTGGGAAGATTTGCATAACACCGCCCAAATGTTCACGCAAAGAAACAAGGCATAACTTTTATTCTCGCTGTAGTTTTGTTGTTTACGCCGCCTGTCATAAAGACGCTGTGTGCTTCGTTGTAAAAGCGAAACTACTTTGTTTGGTCTTCCAAAAGAGGACAATATCCGCTTCGTCATGCCTAGAGCTGATCCGTGCTGATCGCTGAGGTTCATCCATTGTCAATCAATGTCTGTCAGTCAACCATCTGCATCCTTCTACAGCATACTGAATTACATCTTAAATGCTCTTTTAAATCTTACTTTACCATTTCCAGTAACATGATTCTAACATTCTTTACCATTAACAGTAACATGATGACAGAAAAAATAGAAACATTAAAAGGAGAAGTACTGTATGGAAATTTGGGGTGAAGATTATTGCAACACTCGTTTGAGATGACCTATTGGCCTATGAATGCAATTTCCCAGCACACTACTAAATTTCAGCCAACACCCATTGGCCCATCCTGCTTTCTCTGAAAAAAATGATTCATTGAATTTACTAATTTTTTTTAAGTTAAGTGGTTGCAATCAATTTATTTTAGCTACATTTAAATAAACAAATTTAGTTGACTAACTTTCATCATTTTTTATTTAATTGTAGCTAAAATGAATTGTTTGCAACCACTTACCTTAAAAAATGTAGTAGAATTTTTTCAGTGTATTTTAAGGAAAAATAAAGAATTTCTCAGAATCAGTTTTAAGATCATTTTAAGATCAATGATTTTAAGGGTCCATGTATGAAAAAAATCAAGTGAGTTTTACCTTGACAAAGTATTTGACAGAATAGTGCATGTCCATGGTCACTTCCTCTTGTTTACTTTGCTCTATAAATATGTGTCCTTCTCTGGTTGTTGTTTCATTTGCTGTGTGAACCTGACAAGAACATCATGGAGTGTGAACCATGGATGAATCTATTCCTGCTTGCAATACTGTGTCCTCTTATAACTGGTATGTCTTCTTGACTTGGCTTTAACCAGAAATATAAATAGAAAGTTCTATTTTGCTTTTAACTGAAATGCTGATTTGAGGGAACTTCAAACACATAAATGCATTAAACTATCAATTCATTTTCATTTTACAACAGCAGTATTTCACATTTAATAGTCTGTAGTCATATAGTCCAAAGCAATAGTCCATCACTAGTCTGTGGACAATTTATTGTGATGTCAAGCATCATACATCTTTTATAGCGTAGCACTGTTGAATTTGTACATTGTTTAATTTGTAGCACAAGTTGCACAACTGATTTGATAAAACTTTGCAAAGTAATATTAATTTTTATTTCATTTAAAAGGAAAGTTTGTGGCCGAGAGTTATTATTGGCATTGAGGGTCCCTTTATGTGGAAAAAGGTTCTTTAGATTATTAAAATGTTCTTCACATTAAAGGGGTCATATGATGCGATTTCAATTTTTCCTTTCTCTTTGGAGTGTTACAAGCTCTTGGTGCATAAAGAAGATCTGTAAAGTTGCAAAGAATAAAGTCTCAAATAAAAGTTAAGAGTCAACCACGCCTACCTAAAACGGCTTGTTTAAACACGCCCCCACATGTCTACGTCACCGCTCCTTCGTCGTATCCGCCGGTCGCCGCTCACTCAAGGCCGCCGTGTGTGACACTGTGTTTCGTTGTGAAAGCAAAACTACTTTGTTTGGCCTCCCAAAGAGGACACGACTAGAAATCAGTGGTTAAGTTGTATTTACAACACTGTTCCAGAACAGTTCAACACAAATATTCAGATGTGTGCAGCACATTTTATGGAGGACCCTGATCCTGGAAGAGTAGACTACAATGCCGGCTGTTATGACTCACGTAAGTAAGTTTTTTATATTTAAAGAATTTGCCAATGA
>NW_015627238.1:20014-20440 GCF_001515625.1 Sinocyclocheilus rhinocerous
AAAATTAGTCAGATTTAAATGATAATTACAAAATATTATCATATTTTCATAAGAGTGTCACTAAATTAATATCAGACATATTTGAAGACCAAGGAGAGGGAGTGGTCATAGTGAAACATCCAAACATTTAGTATCTCTAAAAAAGCCCTGAATGTGCTCTGTACAGGACATCCAGACTTAAAACTGTGGCATGTATAGTCTCAGAGAAATACACCAAAATATAATGTCCTCATATGAGGTCACAGGGTCTCAGGAGAAAGAACTGCTCACTGAAAGATTTTTTCAACCCAGAATGGTTATTCTATGGCATTGTCGTAAAAGCCCCTTTTGAAACCTTTATTTTTAAGAGTTTCTGTTAGAACATTTTGTGTTCTTTACAGTGCACTCTTGCAACACCTTTTTTTTTTTTTTTTTATTCTGGCCCTC
>NW_015627238.1:21311-45602 GCF_001515625.1 Sinocyclocheilus rhinocerous
CCCTCTTATATTTCTCATAGGTGCTCCGTCCTCTATTTCGTGCCCTGATGAGAATCTCAGTATTAGTAGAGGGAGTTTTTCTTTCTCAAAAGATGGGAGCATTGTAAGATACAACTGTTCAGAAGGCTATTACCCAGCCATCAGGATCCGTCGCTGTATCAGAGGAAAATGGAACCCGTTGCCCAAAAGAAAACAACCAGAGTGCAAGAGTAAGCAAAACATGAACATACACTTATTCATAATTGAAAACACAACACAGGCTACTCACACACGCGCACAAAAATCCTTTATCTCAGAAATCACATGTCCTGATCCTCGTGGTTTCAAAAATGGAGAGGTGTATCCATATCAGAGGCAGTATTTTGTGAACGACACAACCCACTACTCGTGTAATTCTGGCTACGATTTCCGTGGCTCGAGGACTCGAGTTTGTCAGGCGAATGGGAAATGGAGTGGAGGCACACCAGTCTGTGGAAGAAACTGTGAGTGGGAAGTCTTTAAATGCTGTCAATTTCCTGGTTCATGAATACTCTACAGATTAAATAAACAATTTCAGCCCTTTTAGAAGAATAAGCAAAGATTGAGTCACAATTTGCTTTTCATAATTTCTCATTCGCTTCCATTGCCTGTTCCTTTTTTCAAACAGCTGATCACTGTCCTGATCCTGGGATTCCCGCTGGCTCTACAAGAACAGGCCACATGTTTAATATAGATGACAAAGTCACGTATCGCTGTGAAAATAAATTGACTCTGATTGGTTCCAAGGAGCGAGTCTGTCAGGAGAATGGCCAGTGGTCAGGAACAGAGCCACAATGTTACGGTAAACCTTTCATCTTACTCGTTTGAAGTGCAATGCAGTACATATTCAGCTTGGCTAATGTTGTTGTTGTGTAAATACAGCTGATTTCACGTACGATAGCCCAGAGGAAGCATCAGAGGGTTTCAGCAGTTCTCTAAAGTCAAATCTAGCGGTTTCTCAACAGTATGAAGGAACAGGTAGTCTTGTGCAACTCACACTCGTCGTCTTCCTCTGTAAGGCAGCATATAGTTTTTGGTTACCACTACTTATTTTGTATAAAACCTGTTCCCTGTGTCTTCAGATCAGTACGGAAAAAGAATACGAGTGGGTAATGGGGGAAAGCTTGATATCTACATTGCTCTGGATGTATCTGACAGCATAGACGAAGAGGACTTTGAAAAGGCAAAAGGTGTCATCAAAACACTTATAGAAAAGGTATATGAGATAAATAGTATGTTGATAACACAGTCACACCCTTTGGCTATCTATTCTTTGACATTTCTGCCTATGTCCCATTACTAGCACACTATTAGTTTCCCATTCGAATCTCTTCTCTTAATGTCGTGTTTTATATTCCTAATGAAACTTTGTGAACATATGATCATTACCAACAGATCAGTTATTACGAAGTCTCCCCAAACTATGAGATCCTGATTTTTGCCACAGATGTTGCACGGATAGTCTCCATGAGGGACTTCAAAAGCGGGCAAAAAAATAATCTGTTAGAAATTCTTAAAAGACTGAAGGATTATGAATATAACAGTAAGTGTTTTGTTTAGATCTGATTTAAAGGTCATTCTTACAGCAAAAATTGAAATGTGTTTGTTCGGTGTGGTCAGTCTGAGAGTAAAATATATCATAACTTGTCTTTAAGGACATATTTTAAAATCCCGATGGTTTTGTGACTAACAGGTAAAGGTGATCGAACAGGAACTAATATCGCCCAGGCCTATAGGAGCATTTTAGAAAGTATGCAAATAGAGCAGATGAGGAATAAAGAGGAATTCAAGAAGACCCAACATATCGTCATCATGTTCTCTGATGGTAATGATGATGTTTATTTCAATTTTGATTTGGAATCGTAAAAAAAAAAATAATAATAATAATAGCAATATTTATACTTGGTGGTTAGCACTGAATCTGTTCAAGTGCCTTTTGTTCTTGATGTTAAAAAATAATAAAATGATCACTTTTATGATTCACTCTTTAGGTCAGGCCAACATGGGTGGCAATCCAAGAAAATGGGTGGACCAGATCAAAGATCTTGTAAAACAAAATACTCCTTCAGAAGAGGAGGAAAATCTTGGTGAGAAAGAATACGAATGATCTTTGAGATTAAGCAAATTTTCAAATACAGCTCGATTCTTTTTTTCTTTTTTTAAATTATTGGTGATACCTTTTTGTGCAGACCTGTATGTGTTTGGAATGGGAGATGATGTGAACTCTGAGGACATTAATGATTTGAAGACTGACAGGGGCAATGAGAAGTTTTTCTTCAAGCTTAAGAACTTGGATGATTTGCAGGAGACATTTGACGGCATGATTGGTACTTCATTATGTTTTTCCATTTAGAAACATGCACTTAGTTGGGTAAAAAGCTAAAAAAATCTGGGTAAAAATATAATTTTAAGATAATTATTGTCCTCCACATCCATTGCAAAGCACAGTCAGTATATAAGTTTCTCCTGTTTTCCTTGCCTGAACAGATGAGGGCACCAGTGTAGCATTATGTGGACTTTACAGAGATTACGACGATGGCACTGATTCCCACAAACGTCATCAATACCCCTGGTTGGCAAAGATCAGTGTGACTGTGGGTATTTCTATATCTTAGTCTTATTTATGGTTAAAATGTGGACAAATAAATGGCTTAGCATAACCATGCTAGTTCTTTGAACATTCTTTGTTAAATATTTCAACTAAATATTTAGTCCCTCTCTGATGATTTTGCAGCGCAACAATGGAAAGATTTCAAATTGCGTGGGGTCATTAGTCACCTCAAGCTTTATCTTGACAGCGGCTCACTGCTTCAGGTTTGGTGACACACCTGATAGGATAACTGTTGATTTGGGTTCAGATATTAAAGGTAATATTGAGAATTATTTAGAATACAGTTTTTTTTTTTTACATGTAATGGTGTAAACCTCATCAGTGGTGTTTCCTTTTCTCTTCTTAGGAATAAAAGTGAAAGATTACATACCTCATCCTCGCTATGACGTTGCAGCAAAACAGAACGTGGGAATACCTGAATATTATGAATTTGACGTGGCTCTTATTCAGCTGGAGAACCCTGTAATTATGGATCTTGCTCTTCGGTGAGGAACGCAGCTTGTCAACATGACATGCATTATTTTATGCTTCTAAAAAGTGTTAAAATTGTGTCATGAATCAATGCATATCATGTTTGTCTCTACAGGCCAATCTGCATCCCCTGCACCAAGGAAACAAGTGGAGCTCTGAGACTTTCAGATAGAGAAGGAACATGCAGAAAACATCGTGAGTTACAAACAGATACGTCTGTCAGAAATATTGCATGTGTATTAGTTACATGACCCACCCATCATATTTTTTTCTTTTGACCATAGACAGCCCAAAATCTCATCTCAGAACTTTTAAGGAATAGTTCTCTTCTAGCTCTTCTTAATATTGTCACTACAAGTGAATATCAACATTTGTGAGATTAAGTCAGTTTGGAGGTTGAAAGATCCAGGTCTCTGGAAAATAGTGATCTATGACATTATATTATGTTGAATATCAATTTTTTTGTGTTTATATGTTAATTAAGGATTTGTGGACACATGTAAAAAATTATAGCTTTAATTTTCAACTAAAAAGATTAAATTGGACCCTTGGAGTAAGATGGCCCCCTAGAATTGGCCCAAGTGGGCCTAATTAAATCCTATACCTAAATCCTAATTGAGTGAAATCATTCAATTACATTCATAGTGTTGCTATTATGACAAATCTTCAAATAAATATGGGCAATTAATATTCATATGCTTGTATATAAATGATAAACTTACCTTTCAGATAAATCTCTTTGGATTCTGCTTTATCTGTTATGAGTTATTCAATTATTCTACTAAATTGTCAAAATACAATTTTAAATAGAACAGTTGATATAATGTTTTACATTAATGAGTGGCAATACGAAATATGATATAAAAAAAACTTGCATTGCTAAAATTAAATACAACATATATTTTATTTACATTTAACTATGTTTTTACAGAGGAAGAGCTAATGAGTGCAGAAACTGTGAAAGCTTCTTTCATGTCGGTCATGGGAAAAAGCATTGAGAAGAAACAAATCACAATCAAGCAGGGAAAATGGGTAATGATATGTTGTATAGTGGACACTGTCTTGCTCTCTTTTTATTTTTATTCATTTGTGGTTTCATTAGTGTGGTTTCATATCACGGCTTGATTTTTTAATAATGGAACTCAAAGGAGTAATGAACTTATAAGCAAAAAGCCTAATTAAATGCATGCTTTGCTCAACAGTTCTGAATTTCTTTTGTCTAAAATTGATATGTCCCTTTTCTTCAGCGGGATGCTTGTGTTGAAGATGCCAAAAAAGCTGACGGAATTACTGCGAAAAATGCTAAAGATATCGTTACAGATAATTTTCTGTGCAGCGGTGGTATTGAACCTAATGTAGATGATATTGCCTGCAAAGGTGAGTTTGGATTTTTGCAAGGGGACATAATATTTGGCAGTAATCTACCATGATACTATTAGAATCATCATAAAATGTCATATCCTTAGTATCCCTATTTTTTTTTTTTTTTTTTTAAACATATCTTTATTAACTTTTCCAAAACGTTTACAAGTAAACAAGGAACACTTATGCTCAAACCTTCTTCCCCATCCCCACATCCACAAAGCCTTGGCAGGCAAAATAAATAAAATAAAATAAATAAATAAATACAATCCTGATTGTTGTTATATTTATATTACATATCTTCACACATCTAGTGCCTCATCAATATCTCCTTCTTTAACAAAGTTCAAAAATGTCTTCCAGATATCCCTATTCTTAATAAATTGAATTTGCTAAAAGATCTGAACTCAGAATGTTGTGCATGTCATCAACAGGTGACTCTGGTGGGGCCACTTTTGTGGTTCCTGGTAATCGAATGGTGCAGGTGTGTTTTTGAATCACTTCTCATGTTTGCTGATTCCTTTTAACAGTACACTGAGCCATTTCAAATAATATGCATCATTCTTCACAAGACTAAATTGTTGTTATTCATGTCTACTTTGAGAGATGTTTGTTTTAATAATATCTGAATAATCTTGAACAGGTGGGTATTGTCAGCTGGGGAGTGAAGGACCTGTGCAAGGACACCCGGAAGCCTAAATCTGATTCACACACTAGAGATTACCATACAAGTCTTTTCAGTCCGGAAGTACGCAAGTTCCTTAAACGCTACCTTGGAGATGAGAAATTGGGAACCCCTCTTACGTTCCTGTGAACATTATGTTTAACAGTATTCTGTTTGCCTGCTCAGAAACATTGTGTACATCTCTCAATTGACTAAAAATGGCTTTTTTTATGGCTTTGGAATTTGTAAGAAATGTGACACAGTAAAAACAAAATTGGGAAATAATAAAAAAGGAATTTTATATGCAGTCTATATGTTTTTTTTTAAATCCTTTTAAGTATTAACTTTTTATCCAGTGCAAGTAATCAAATGTGGTTAATTAACATATTCTATACAGTCATAAACAGCACTTTTCATGAGTGGGCAACAAAATAATGTTTGATACTTAATTAGATTTGATTTCGTTGTTTTGTATGTATTATACAATAATAATATGGTTATTATACAAACGTGCAAAGAAATAATGTTTTTCTATGTTTTGTCTCTTTAGTCCTTATTTGATCAAAAAATACAGTAATATTGTGAAATATTATTACAATATGACTATATATAATTAATGTTTTTTACTTGAGGGTCATTCCACGAAATCGGTGCCTTTTGAAGAACATTCAAATTTTGGAGGGTGACTACATACCAGTTAAGAAAAATATATTTTTTTACAAGAGAGATGTTAAAAAATTGTGTTGTCCAAAATAAAATATAGTTAAAGTTACAATGGAAAAACCTGGAAGGCTGTATCAAATACCATTTTTACAGTTTTTATGAAAGTGATGACAGAAATAGGATTGACAGAGTAACAGGGATGACAGGACACACATTCTTCAGCACACTGCGCATATTAGTTTACAATACTGTAAAGTTTTACCATTTTAAATTGCATTATATTGTTTTGCACTTACTTGGCATAGTTGTATGACAATAGTAAAATAAATTTTTGATTTTGAAAACAGTCATTGTTGATTTAACACATTACATTTCTAAGAGATCTGTTTCAATTATTAGGCAAGGAAGATGATCAGATCTATAACCTCATCTGAAACCATACCAAGTTCTTGATGCTGAAATTGGGTTTCACTTTCTTGAACACTGCAAGATTGGGGTGAGAGTCTGCAGTCACCTTGCTGCTCTTATTTGTAATTGAATTAACATGGATGCATTATTAACAATGAGTTATGGGGAAAACAATGAATTCATTCTATCTTGGTCATTAACAACAACAATAGTAATAGTAACAATACCAACGATGCTAACTAAAAATGTAACTGATGCACATATGCCACTGAATGATATAGGCATTAGCTCAATAATATACAGAGGGTAATCTTTAAAATGTTTGAATTTTACACAGACAATCTTTAAAGTGACACCTAATCTATGTCATCCCTGTTACCTACATGTCAAAACCTGTTACTCTAAAAAGATTTCAAACAAATTTACTAATTGCTAGCTAATTCACAAAAGCACATGTTGTACACTTTGAAAGGGTGTTACTTGTAGATATTGATTATATTAAAGGGGTCATATGATGCGATTTCAATTTTTCCTTTCTCTTTGGAGTGTTTCAAGCTCTTAGTGCATAACCGACCTCTGCTCACTCTAGGCCGCGGTGTGTGATGCTGTTTCATTGTGAAAGCAAAACTACTTTGTTTGGCCTTCCAAAAATGGACACGACTGATTTGCATAACGCCGCCCAAATGTTCACGCAAAGAAAGAAGGCGCAACTTTTATTCTCACTGTAGTATTATTGCTGCCGCCGCCGCCATGTCGTGAAGGCGTTGTGAGAGCGAAACTACTTTGTTTGGCCTTCCAAAAGAGGACGATATCCGCTTCGTCATGCCTAGAGCTGATCTGTGCTCCCTCAGTCAAGCCTCATAAATCATCAAAAATAGAACATTATAGAGGAGTGAGAAAAACATGCTTCTGTGAAGTGTTGGAATCCAGGTTGAGAGATGATGTAACCTCCTAGAAATGATGTCATTTGAATGTACCATTATTTTACAAGGGTTTTTTAATGAGGGTAACAGGGCTGACATGAAGTCAGGGGACACCAATAAAAGGATTTATATTTAATAGAAATATGTATACAAATGTAATCAAAAAGATTGCTTAACAACGAGACTGTATTTAGAACAATATGCAATGTGATTTTTATATCATTTTGCCTTCATTTTGCAAATTAAAAGTCCTGCTGAAAAAGAAAAATCATAGTGAGGGACAGGCCAAAAACCTTACCCTTCTTATCAACATAAATGCTATTTAAATGATTTAAAATAATATTTAATTGACTTTTTTGATGAATAATATTGATGAAAGAATACACAGCTATTAAGTTTTTTTTTTTTATCGCAAATTTATTTGTTGTTACAAAAACAAAATACAATTGTTGTTCCTATGATGCAAAGCTGAATTTTCAGCATCATTACTTAAGTCTTCAGTGTCACATGATCCTTCAGAAATCATTCTAATCTAATTTGGTGCTTAATTCTTCTATTATTACTGGTGTTCAGTTATTAATAGTTCTTATTATTGTCAAAGTTGAAAACATTTTTTTGCTGCTTAATGTGGAAAACGTGTTTTTTTTTTTTTTTTTTTAATTCTTCGGCGAATAGAAAGTTCAAGGAACACGGCATTAATTTAAAATAGAAATGTTAAATGCTGAATAAAATATAATTTTACACTAAACTTTTGAAGCAGAACAACTGTTTTCAACTCTTATAATAATAAGTGTGTCTTGAGCTCCAAACCAGCATGTTAGAATGATTCCCGAAGAAAATAAAATAGTATTTTTAAAAATACGTTTTATTGCTATGACGATCCTTAAAAACATGGATCCCTTAAATTCGGAACTATTCGTTAAGATGAACAATTCCTGTCGGAAGCGTTTCGATGTAGCGCACTTAAGCTCTCCCGCTGGAGTGGTTGCCACAGGAACGAGGAAAGCCGATTTGAGGATTACAGCAGACGGTCCAAGCAGTTTGATTATCTCAGCCTAAAATCATTAATAAAAAGCATTTTATATCAGATATCAAATATCAAAACCGTCATGTCCTCTGGTTCCCAGGAGCTGAAAGACACGTGAGTAGTTATATGCTGATTTATGAGACGTTCTCTAGAAAATATCGCGGTAAATAACGATTGGCGTTAGCATATTGATATAGTATAGAATTTCCGTACAATGTAATAATTAATAAGTCAATCCTTTTATAATAGCAGTAGAGCTTATGTTCTGACTCTTATTTGCCCAAATATGGCGGCACAGCAATACAACAGAGTTTAAGTGTTTTCAAAACCAGTGCATAGAAATGAATTCATATGCAGCGATGATTTTTAATATGGTCTGTTTGTAGTAAGTTTTTCCTGTGCTCTTGTAGTTCAGTGGCCAGCTCCAAATGGCTTGATGCTCACTATGACCCAGTCGCCAATCTATACACCTTTTCCTCTTGCATTGGTGAGTCACTGTTGCATGAACTTGCACGTTCACTTAGGGTTACATGTCCGCGGTTTCCACCGAACTCACTAGCTCATACTTCCTGTTATTTCCCACAGCTCTTTCAGATTTGCATGGAGATGGTGAGAATAAGGTGAGATGGTGTGAAGGATTTTGCGAAGTCTGACAGTAATCAGTGTTGAGTACTACTGTAAGGTTAACCCTGTCTGGTTTAAATGTTTCAAAATGATAAACATTCGTAAAAGTAATCAAATGTAATCAGTTACATTACTTTAATAAAGTAATTGAAATAGTTACACTATTATTACATTTTAAATAGGGTAACTTGTGATCTGTAAGCTATTACATTTTCAAAGTAACCTTTCCAGCACTGCTATTTCCTAATACAAATTTTGATGTGTTGACTAACATAATACAGCACATAAGTTTATTTCATATTAGTTTATTTAGAAAATATTTAAACTAGTGCTGTCAAATGATTAATCGCGATTAATCGCATCCGAAATAAGTAATATTTACATAATATATGTGTGTATTGTGTATATTTATTATGTATATATAAATACACACACATTCATGTATATATTTAAGAAAAATATGTTATGTTTATACATTTAAAATATTTATATACAGGTGCATCTCAATAAATTAGAATGTCGTGGAAAAGTTCATTTATTTCAGTAATTCAACTCAAATTGTGAAACTCGTGTATTAAATAAATTCAATGCACACAGACTGAAGTAGTTTAAGTCTTTGGTTCTTTTAATTGTGATGATTTTGGCTCACATTTAACAAAAACCCACCAATTCACTATCTCAACAAACACTATCTTACTTCATAAGACCAATAAAAAAAAAAATTTTTTGTGAATTGTTGGCCTTCTGGAAAGTATGTTAATTTACTGTACATGTACTCAATACTTGGAGGGGGTTCCTTTTGCTTTAATTACTGCCTCAACTCGGCATGGCATGGAGGTGATCAGTTTGTGGCACTACTAAGGTGGTATGGAAGCCCAGGTTTCTTTGACAGTGGCCTTCAGCTCATCTGCATTTTTTGGTCTCTTGTTTCTCTTTGGATGCGATTAATCGTTTGACAGCACTAATTTAAACGCATAAGCATATTTCAAAAAGTTACTTGCAGATAATGTTAAGAAGTATACATTAAATCTGAAATGATACATTAAATACAAAATATTTAAGGTTTTAATATTGTTAATTTATTTTAAATGTATTAAATTACTGCTTCATTATTATTACAAATGTGTTTAAATACATGACATACAGGTTTCAATAGAAATTACAGAAAATATATTGTAGTTACCATAAATGCTTGTCAGTACATTCAGAAGTTTAACCATATTTCATAGACAATATAAGAAATATATTTTTAAATGTAACATTTTTTACGTTTATTTAATTGTAAATAAAAACAACATGCAGTTAAGTTCCCTAAAACATTACATTCAGTAATTATATTCTTTTAAAATGTTACTTTTCAAGTATTTTCAGTAATCTAAAGTCTACTTTTTTCTCTCTTTTTTTGAACAAGGAGTGCTCTTTTTATGCAATGTCAATAATCCATCATTGAAAGTAGACAGGCAATAAAGAGTCATTGTAAGTGTCATGTCTGTCTGTGTACCAGCTGGTGGTGGGTGATCTTGGCACAGGAGTGTGTAACATGAAGCTAAAGGTGTACCGTGGCACTGGTCTTTTGAGTGAAAGCACCCTGCTGGACCTGCCCACTGGCCTGGTCTCCTTTCCCATGGACCTGCACGAGCCACGAACGCCAGCCATCGCTGTGGCCTCCGGTCCCTTCATCTACGTCTACAAGAACCTGAGGCCCTACTTCAAGTTCACGCTGCCTAGTCTGGAGGCGAACCCTCTGGAGCAGGATGTCTGGAGTCAGGCCAAGGAGGTAAGCTGTTCTTCATCCTATACCCTATATCTACATTCAGCTCTATGCATTATGTCATTTGTGAGGCTCTTCACTGTGGTTTCATTTTACTGATTGTTTTTTGCTGCTTAGGACATGATTGATCCAATGACGCTTAAGGAGATGTTAGAAGGTTTAAGGTGAGTTACTGTACAGTATGTACTGTATTTGGGCTCTAAACCCAATGCACTGCATGGCTTGTAAAGTACAGCATGATACAATACATGTGGATTTTACAGTTACAACACTTTATTGATTCCTCTTGAACAGGGACAAAGCAGAAATTCCACTCTCTGTCAGATCACTACGGTAAAACCTCTTCATCTCTTAACTTTTTCAGTGTATTATTATTTTAACTATAGGATTCATATACCTCTATGGAACTTGGAGTAGTAGGAACAGTAACTGTTCCCAGTTGCTTGGTCTTTTTCACACATATTTTTTAATAAACTAATGAACAAACCTCAAATATTGATATTATTTTTGTTTGGGTAAATATTGTGTAAAATGTGTTTATTTAAAGGGATAATTCACAAGAAAATGAACATTTTCATCATGTGCTCACTCCCATGTCATTTTAAATGTTTGTGAATTAATTTTTTCTGTGGAACACAAAAGAACATACCCCCCATTTTATGGATAAAAAACACTAATATTCTTAAAAAAAAAAAAAAAACATTATATATATATGTTCCACAGAAGAAAGAAAGTCAAGTAGTAAAGTAAAGCAGTAAAGAAAAAAATTTCAGGGTGATACAACTGTCCTAATATCATAATGGAACTAAAAAAAACTCCCTAAAAGGATGAAAAGAAAATCTTAGTGTTTAGATTGGCATAATGTTTTTCACAATTTGTTTTTAGAAAAAATCAAAGTTAAATGTATGCAACTAACATCCAGAAAAAAAAACATATAAGTGGAAATATCATCATCATTTTTTTACCTACTGATTCATTGCATTTCTTGTGTAAATTATTCAGGTTCCTCATGCTTGAACCACAGGAAATGGAGAATTTCGTTCTTCTTCATAAAGAACAGCCTATACGTAGACAGGTGCCAATATCTACATATACGCAATCAATCACACATTGACAAACAAAAACAGATGCACTAACAGGGCTTTTGTCTCTTTGTTTGTCTCAGACGGTCATTACCTGTATAGGGACGCTGAAGAAGAACATGGCAGATGAGGATGCAGTTAGCTGCCTTGTGATTGGCACAGAGAACGGTGATGTTTACATATTAGACCCAGAGGCCTTTACCATCCTCTACAAGGTCAACACTTGCTTCATATGTGCTTGTTACACACTATATTCTTTTATTAGCGTTTGGCTTTATTCCTCTGAAGTTTCATCAGAATATAAGTGACTTACTTCACATTTAGTTCTAAAGTAAGCTGATTTCCCCAAAAGAATGAACTGTGTGTTTTCAGATGTCACTTCCCAGTACACCCACCCTAATGGATGTGACGGGTCAGTTTGATGTGGAGTTCCGTATCACTGTGGCATGTCGCAACGGCAACATCTATATACTACGCAGGTAACTGAGTGAATAGCAACTTATTTAAATATTTTGAAATAGGCGAAACAAGGCTTTTCAAAACTCAACGTGCTGAGTTGAGAAAGCATATGTGCGCATATAATCAGCAAAATGTAAATATAATGTGCATAAAAACAGGTCTGTATGTGCACACTTTGAGCATGCAAAATTTCTTCAAATATCGCAACGGTCGTGGAATGACGTCATGATCTGTAGCATGTAAAAATATACAATATACTCCACTTTTCTGAAAACCTGCAGCTTAATTGTTTGCATTTTTTAAATTCAGCTAATAGGTTACTCTGTGACTTAATCTATTGGTCAGATGTCTTTCAAATTTGAACAAATTAAACTTTGGAATGCAGTGAAATGCGAAACGTTTTTGCATGAGCTTGCATTTCTCGTATCCAGCATTTGCATACATATAAATGGAAGTCAATGGAACGGAAAATGCCCCTTAATTTGTACCAATTTTCTAATTTTCCAGTTCTTTTTGTGTTAAAGGGATTCCCCGAAGCCTAAGTACTGCATTGAGCTGTCCTCTCACCCAGTGGCACTGGTGAGGATGGGAAAGAATGTAGTTGTAGGATGCACTCATGAGACACTGCACGGTTACACTCAAAAGGTATGATAATTGAATCCATATCTGTCACACTAACAATAATGCCTCCAGAAATGATAATGCTAAGTCTCATATGGAATCTCCTGTAGGGGAAAAAGCTGTGGACCGCTTATTTGCCAGCCCCCGTTACCACCATGGCGCTGATGGACCTTCCCACACGAGGTTTCCAGGCTGTGCTGGTGGGTCTGGCCAACTGTGAAGTACACGTGTACCGAGACAAAAATCTCGTCAGCACCATCAAGACACCAGTAAGAACCATCTTGAATTCAAAACCCAGTGACATTCGTAATCATATCTGAGTTGAAGTTCCTGCAGCTCTGATTTTACTGCCAGGATGTTATCGTAATCATCATCAGAGACTTTCATTTATGTCTTACAGGACGTAGTGACAAGCATTTGTTTCGGACGTTATGGACGGGAAGACGGCACACTCATAATGACCACCAAAGGTAGAAAAAGCATGTTATGTGGTAGATTAAGCAGTTCAGGGCAACTATAATGCTGAACATAAAGCATTTCAGTTGTCTTAAACTGTGTGTGATCCAGGAGGAGGTTTGATTGTGAAGATCCTCAAGAGGACGGCTGTGTTTGATGACAGGGACTCGGCCTCTGGACCTCCAATAGCCCAGAGCATTCGTCTGAATGTGCCCAAGAAGACCAAGCTGTACGTGGACCAGACCTTGAGAGAGCGCGAAAATGCAGTTGGTTAGTGATGTACCAAAATAAATTTGGTCCACAAAACACCTAAGTTGAAGGTTTTCATTTAGCCAAAAACCGAAACAGTAAAATACAGAATTGGTAAATACATTGGGAAAACTGGATAACTGAAGTTGGTATGTTGTTCTGGGTGTCGTGTTTTTAGGTGAGAAAGTAAACCATAGAATAGTTCTTATTAAAGCCGCCTCTCGATATTTCAGCCGAACAAATTTTACATGTTGCAAATTATATACACTACCAGTCAAAAGTTAGGAATAAGATTTTTTTTTAACAGAAGTCTCTTATGCTCACCAAAGCTGCATTTATCTACAAAAAATGCTGTAAAAACAGAAATATTGTAAAATATTAATACAATTTAAAATCACAGTTTTAATATATTTGAAATGTAATTTAGTCCTGTGAATTTTGAACAGCCATTACTTCAGTCTTCAGTGTGACTTGATCCTTCAGAAATTATATAATCTCTAATATGCTTGTTTGATGCTCAATTATTATCGGTAATTGGTACTGGTTATTAATATTGCTTCTTATTATCAATATTGAACTTTTTTTTTTCTTGTTTGTTATTTTTGTAGAAACCACAAAAGTCAGGATTATTTGATGAATAAAAATAAATAAATTCTCTAACATAAATGTGTGTATATATATATATATATATTTTTTTTTTTTGTATAGTATTTATATCCCTTTTTTTACACCAAAATTTGAATAGTAGTGTATTATGGTATCAAGAAAAATACTGAGCAGCAAAAACTGATTTCAACATTGATAATAATAAGAATGAATAATGTTTCCTGAGCCCCAAATCACCATATTAGAATTATTTCGGAAGGAGCATGTCACACTGAAACTGGATCAATGGCTGCTGAAAATTTAGCTTTGCCATCACAGAAATAAATTACATTTTAAAATATATTCAAATAGAAAAGTTTCTCATTTTTTATTCATTAAATAAATGCAGCCAAAACCTGAAAGTTAGGAGATGTTATTTCTATGCAGCCATGCACCGAGCTTTTCAGATGGACCTGAGCAGGCTGCGTCTCGCTGCAGCACGGGCCTATGTCAAAGCTCTGGAGTCCAGCCTCACGCCCATGTCGGCGAGTCTGACCGAGCCGCTCAAGATGAATGCTGTGGTGAGTTGAGCAATTCTGAATGTGCTAACAAAATGACACTGGAAGGCCGATACCAATCTCAGCTTCTGCTTCCTGTTTCTGCAAAGGTTCAAGGGTTGGGCCCATCCTTCAAGCTCACGCTGAACATCCAGAACACTGCAGCGTGCCGTCCGGTCATGAACCTAGCCATCAGTTTTCTGTACGATGAAAATTTGTATAGCATGAGGACGGCCTTTTTCAAGGTGACCTCAGCTGAGTAGTTTCATGAGCATTATTCCTTCTCTATATAAGCAGATTTTTAAAAAATGTGTAGTTATTGAAGCTGAGAAAATACTTAACTGGTAACAGTGAATTGTTTTGTGTCTTTAGATCCCCCTACTAGTTCCAGGGCTGAATTACCCCATTGACACTTTTGTGGAGTGCTTGAGTGACAAAGGCATCTCTGACATCATCAAAGTGAGACTTTCACCCATTCAGAACATCCATGCAGCATTTATATTCAGAATAGCTAGTATGTGTACTATGAAAAATATGCAAATAGAAAACCCCGATGAATTATATGCGTGCATGAATGTATATATATATATATATATATATAATATATTAATTATATTATATAATATTAATTCCTCATTTGTAAGTCGCTAATGTAAATATACACACAGACCACAATATACCAAAATTGTCCCAAAATGTTTAGACAAAATAGAATTAACCATTTTTATTTACAGAATGATAACTAGACACTGCTCCCATGCATATTATGAAATCAAGCAGCTGTTTGATGTTGTTTCTGATTTCAGGTGTTTGTGCTGAGGGAAGGAAAGAGTGCTCCTCTCCTCACCGCCCACATCAACATGCCTGTGAGTGAAGGAATTGCACTGAACTGAGAGCGAGTTGGACACGTCTAGCTGAGCTTCACAGGCGTCTTCAACTCTTGCTGTGCTCCTAGCAGCAGTTAGGCTTCTCCACAGAGCTGCCTGGAAAGGAGAGCTTTCCATCACCAAAGGATTTTCGAGAAGTTTGCGCTGGCCATCGAGCCGGTGCTTCCTGTAGCTTAGATCAGGACTGAGGGAGGCGTGTCCTCACAGGTAATACCTCTGTACCTTTTAATGGCTAGTGACTGGAGCGTTTGATTGACCGCTGCGAGGCCTAGTGCTTCATAGGTCATATAGTTTGGATGTAAGAGACGTTCCTGATGTTTACTTGTGGTAGTCATGTATATTTATATGTAAAATCATATTTATTCTTGATGTAATGATCACACACTTTATAATGCAATTTTGAGGCTTTATTTTAATATATATTGAGAATCATTGCATAAACAGTTTAAGGCAATGTGGTAAGAAAAAGATTATTCACTACTTTTAAAGCACACACACGAAAGTAAACAAGGCATAATGAGAGAGAATGTTCAGTTCATTCTCTCTCTATTTCACAGTACTTTTCTACACTACAGTGACATACGTTCAACTCTTCTTACGCTCAGATATTTTTTTTTTTGTCAAAATACTGTTTGCATGCATGTAAACTTTATATACGCTAGTAACACTACCATTCAAAAGTTTGGGGTCAGAAGGATGTTTTTAGTGTTTTAAAAAAAAAGTCTCTCATGCTCATCAATACTGCATTTATTTGATAAAAAATACAGTAAAAACAGTAATATTGTGAAATAATATTATAATTTAAAATAACTGCTTTCTTTTTAAAAAAAATTTAAAATGTAATGTATTCCTGTGATGGCAAAGCTGAATTTTCAGCAGCCATTAGAAATCATTCTTATATGCTGATTTGGTGCTCGTATTATTATCAATGTTGAAAACATTTTGCAGTATTCTTTGAAGAATGTAAAGTTTAAAAGAACAGCATTTATTTGAAATTATTACTGTCACTTTTGATCGGTTTAGGCATCCTTACTAAATATAGAAGTATTCACTTATTTAAAAAAAATCTTTTTAATCATTTAAAAAAAAAAGACCCCAAACGTTTGAATTGTAGTGTAAACAAACACTGCTTTTTCTGAGTATATTCTGTTGGCTGTTTCATCTCAATGTTTGCTTTCCTTTCCTTTCTTACTGAATGAAAACTGCATCCATCGTGTCATGATAGTATGAGTTCCTTATTGTCAGTCATTTACCCACTTCATGAATACTACTGAGGTTACAGGAGGCATGTAGTAAAGAAGAGGAAGTAAGGACAGAGGAAGCACTGAGGAAGAGGAACATCCATCTAAGTAAACATAGTGAGGGTGATCCACTAAGAAGAAAGGAAGAAAACAAGATGTTGCAAACATATATTACTGGACCACAGAGAGACAAGGAAGCATTTGCTATTGAAATTTCTAATTACTAATGAGCAGTTAAGACCAACCTGGGTGAAGCTGAAGGATACCAATCCATTTTCATCACCGTCCATTGTTTTAAAAGTTTCTGTTGGAATAAAAAGTGAACTCTTTATCACATCTAGTCCTATCTTACAAATCATTTGTCTTAATGCTACACTGAATTTCTGGCGGGTTTTGGTGTTTTCTACTTGCCACACTTACTGAACATAGTCTCCAGGCGGATCAGACAGGACACAAAGCTGTCAAAGTCCACGTTGAGGTCTGGCTTTGCGTAGCGTAGGATTATCAGCTGGAACAAGTTGTTGGTCAACTTGAAGCCTTACAGAAGGTATAAATTCAAAAAGTCTGCATAAACATAATATACCACAGTAATTATTGATGTTGTGCTATTTAAGGAGCAGATACCTGCTGATTCTAGCGCCAGACGCATTTCATAAGAGCTCATTGTGCCGGACTTGTCCAAGTCAAACTTCCTAAACACCGCCTAGCGATTTATTGAAGGAAGAAAAAAACCCCATCAACATTTGTACTAACATTAAAAAGTTTGCAGTCAGTAAGATTTTTTATATTTTGGAAACAAGTTTCTTATGCTCATCATGGCTGCATTTATTTGATAAAAAATACAGTAAAAAGAGCAATGGTGTGAAATATTACAATTTCAAATAAATGTTTTCTATTTTAATATATTTTAAAATGTAATTTATTCCAGTAATGCAAAGCTGAATTTTCAGCAGTTATTCAGTGTCACATGAACCTTCAGAAATCATTCTAATATGCTGATTTGCTGCTCAAGAAACATTTCTTATAATTGTAAGAATTAAAGAAACTCGGACACTTTGATCTTCTGTGACGGACAATACACACATATGGCCCTGTCCCAAATGGTACCCTAAACCCTCGCAGTCTTCCTCTGAGTCTGCACTTTCGTGACGTAATGCCGCTTTGACTATTGGGTAGAAGTCTGCTGCGGAGCTCGCCCCAGTGCGGGCTTGGCAGAAGTGCGGATCGAGGGCGCATAGTGGCCGCAAAGGGGGCACTAACGAGCACCCTTTTGAATGCTAAAATGACGAATGAGACACCCTACGGCAGGGATCCTCAAATCTGGCCCACGAGATCCACTTTCCTGTAGAGTTTAGCTCTAACCCTAATCAAACACACCTGAGCAAGCTAATCAATGTCTTCAGGATCATTAGAAAATCACAGGTAGGTGACTTTGATCAGGGTTGGAGCTAAACTCTGCAGCGCATTGGCCCTCCAGGGCAAGATTTGAGGAACCCTGCCCTACAGTCTCGTGGACTTAACGGACACGCGCGGCGGCCAGTCCGCAAGACGGAAAGTGCACATGAAGTGTTCCATTTGGGACAGGGCCATAGTGTATTCAAATACAGACATCTGTTTCCACATGATCTCACTGAGAGAAGACGTGAGAGAATTTTCCTTCTCACCTATCCACTTCCTTCACTCACTCTCCCCCTAATTTCCATCTAAACACAGGACACTACAGAGATCACAGAAACCACTGTTCTTAATCAGAATTATAACAATGCAACTGTTCATGTCTGATGTCGTTTGACTGTAGAGGGTGTGTCATTTCTCAGTGTCTTCATGCAAGTTACTGTATGTCCCAAAAGGTGTTAATTCGGCTCGATCAATACAAATTCAAATTGTTAGTTCCTGTCTCCATTTCGGGGAATTTTTGTCTTGGTCTGAAGTACTTAAGGAAATCTTGCAAGAAGATCGGGGCGATTCTGTAGCCAGAAAGCCCGTAGTGTGGTGTGTGTCTCTACCCTCCATACTATGTATTTTTTAAGGTCAGGTATGCATCTTTTACTCTTAGATTCATCTTTGAAAATTTGATGTTTTGTATTGATATGATTTTATATCTTTGAATTGGCTATGTAATTGGCATAATACATATTTACCTGACTGATAATAAATTGTTACATTTGAATTTATTCTGACTTATTCTGAGATTATTGACTCCAATTAATTATGTTAAGTCTTTAACACCGCAAATCTGTGCTCAGGTTAGTAGCGGACTAAAATGATGTTGTAGAGCTCCAGCTAACACATTGGCATTACTTACTGTATGTATAGAGGATATTGGGTTTTTCCATTTAGAGCAACAGTGTGTTGTTGACCAACCTAAATTCGGGTCAGCCTCAACCTCTGGTTATTGTAATATTATTCTAACTAAGTGTACGTGAGAAATCACAGCATGATTATATAAAGTTACATTAGAGGAAGTTAAGTTGGTCAACTTGGTTCTATAGTAATGGTTATGACCTCTGGTTAGATATAGTCTTACTTTAATTAAGTGTGTACGGATCTATGGGGACTTATAAAAAGTATTCTGGAATGAGCAAAGTATGGCACGAGCCGTCTAGAATATTAAGTCAATCACCTCTGTCTAATGACCAAGACTGACGAGTTTGTGAATATGAGATCCGTAAACCGGCCGGTACGAGACTGAAGTGTCATAGGAATAAGATTAATGAGATTCAATAAGATTAAAGAGCGAAATAGAATAATCAAATGTGAGAATAATAATAATAATAATTAGAAATGAACAAACAACCAATTGGCATTTCAACCTAAATCCGAGGTCATAAGAAAATGGAGTCAGATTAGATAATAAAATGGAGTCATATTATAATTTAACTTAAATGTAATAACTTTGCGCGCTGAAAAGACCGAACACACAGGAAACCTTCATCCACCATTGGATACCTCCGTTGGGCCAATTCGTGGACCTTACATAAATAACAGTGTTGAAAACTGTTCAAAAGAACAGCATTTATTACAATAGAAATGTTTTGTAACAAATATCTTTACTGCCACTTTTGATCAACTGAATGCATCCTTGCTGAATAAAAGTATTAACTGTCGACTCCAAACTCTAACATTTATATATACACCATAAAGCAAGCATAAAATGTTACCACTGACAAGATATCGTTTGATTTTCTCCCAGAGCACATGGAAGTCTGTCAGTCCCAGCTTTCCAGTGCCAGTTGTCTTCAAAGGCAGGTCAAGGCATACTATTCACAGCATGATATATTAAAAAGGACCACAAATGCTAACATTTTTGAGTGTAGAGTCTTCAAAGGATACATCCATAAGATTGATCATGCCTCGACAGGCCTCTTTGTCAAATCCATCTGTCTTTATATCTTTATCTGTAAGAAGAACAATCATAAGGGCATTTTGAACATCAGTTGGTGCCTTTCAGGGAATATTTCTTGTTAAATATGACTTTATTTGCAGCATATGCGGAATGTTATCATCTACCACAGAACATAATTGTGAAACCAATGAAATTTCCTTTACTTGTCCGTAAGCACACTCACGTTTGCCAACAACCCGGTTCAGAATCATCTGGAGTTTCGGCACATTGATTTCCATTTCCTGTTGACCAGAGTGAACGAGTCAATCAAGCTATTGGGCACCACAGCAACCCATGAAATCCTCCCACTTCCTGCTGTCTTACCGGCCCTGCCAGCTTAGCGAAAAGCGCCTTGAAGCCCTCGTCAATGTCGCTCTCCTGGAGCACAGACTGCCATAGAAACAACACATTATTCAGCAGCAAAACTTTCCAGGATGCATCTGTGTGCAGTACTGTTAAAAACATTTCATAGGAAAACTCACCTCCTCGGGTACATCTGCAGAAATTACATCATCTAGCTCCCTATAGACAAAAACAAATTAATCTTATTTTCTCTCAGCTCTGGTTTAATGTGTGCTATTTTATTAGCTATATATATATATATATATATATTTATTTATACACAGGTACATCTCAAAAAATTTCATAATTGTGAAAAAAATTCATTATCTGTAAGCCATAATCACCAAAATTTCAAGAAATAAAGGCTTGAAATATTTCACTCTATGTGTAATGAATCTATATAATATATGGGTTTCACTTTCTGAAATGAGTGACAAAAAATATTGACCTTTTTCATGATATTCTAATTTTTTGAGATGTACCTGTAGTAATGCTTTGCTACACATATTTGTAGTAGCAAACATATACAATGTATTTGAACATAAATTAGTGCTTCATTATATATATTAACAGAGCGTTAATACATATTCAAATATATTAAACAAATTCCGTTTGAACAAATACAATTGTAATACATTTATATTTCTAACCATTTTGAATATTTATTAATGCTTCATTAAAATATATTAAATTCAAACAACTTTTCATTTTATACTGCTAATCATTTTTAGTATTTACTGATGCTCTGCAAAAATGTAATATTAACCAAATTCAATCAAAATTTCATTTATTTATATTTCTAACAATTTCGAATATTTATTAATGCTGTTAAAATATTATATTAACCAAATTCGATCAAATTTTCAATTGTTTATATCTCTAACCATTTTGAATATTTATTAATGCTCCATTAAAAAATAATATATTAAACAAATTCAAACAAATTTTCATTTATTTATATTGCAAATCATTTTGAATATTTATTAATGCTCTGTAAAATATTATATTAACCAAATGTAAAAAAAATTTCAATTGTTTTTATCTCTAACCATTTTTAATATTAATGCTCCTTTAATAAATAGTATATTAAACAAATTCAAACAAATTTCCATTTATATTGCTAATAATTTTGATTATTTATTAATGCTCTGTAAAAATATTATACTAACCAAATTCAATCAAAATTTCATTCATATTTCTAACGATTTTGAATATTTATTAATGCTCTGTAAAAATATTATTTTAACCAAATTCAATCAAATCTTAAATTGTTCATATCTCTAACCATTTTGAATATTTATTAATGCTCTGTAGAAATATTATCATAAGCAAATTTGATCAAATTTTCAATTGTACATATCTCTAACCATTTTAAATATTTATAAATGCTCCAATAAAAAAATATATTAAATTTTCAATTATTTATATTGCTAATCGTTTTGAATATTTATCAATGCTCTGTAAAAATATAATATTAAGCAAATTCGATAACATTTTCATTTATTCATATTTCTAAACATTTTGAATATTTATTAATGCTCCATAAAAACATTATCTTAACCCAATTCAATCAAAGTTTTAATTATTTTAATTAACTTATAAATAGTTTATATAAATATTATATAAAAAACTTCAAAGTGCCATTTATTTATTCAATAACCATTTTTAATATATATTAATGTTCCGTTTGAATAAAACAAACATTTATTCTCAAATAGTCACTCACTGAGAGTCAGCAGCCTTTTCTGAAAAGACCCTCAGCACAAAGTCTCCTTCTTTCTGGGGCTCAAAGGTGGAGGGGACGATGATATATTCCCCCGCTGGCAGGCAGAAACGCGAGCTCACCTCTCGAAGGTTGATGAAGAGCTCAGAACGAGCGCTGGACGTGCGGGTGAGGAAAAAATCACGCTTCAGATGCACACCCACCCGGCCCAGATACTGACAGGAGAGGAAATTCAGATCACAACACACTGTACTCTGTGTTCTCAGCTAAGTGACCATGTGCAGGATCTCTCAGTGGTAGGCTACCTTAAAGGGGTCATATGACGTTGCTAAAAAAGAACATTATTTTGTGTATTTGGTGTAATGAAATGTGTTTATGCGGTTTAAGGTTAAAAAACACATTATTTTCCACATACTGAGCAGTCTGCAGTTCAGAAACCAACCTGACTGATAACAAATGGTTTACCAATGTTAAACAATGCTGATGAGATTCATTTATCTGGCACGCATCTCATACCTCTTCAGGGACCTGTAAGATTCAGAAATAAAGTTTAGAAACATAACCAATTGATAAATGTGCATAGTTTAGTTTTTCTTTGTAGTAATTTTCTATAATATTTGTTATTTCCAATAACATAGGGAACACTGGGGCTGGTTGTCACATCTAAAAGCAATATAGTTAGTGAGATAAAGAATTTGTGACAACTTGCCCCAGTCTCCTCGATAATACGTACAAATATTTCATAAAAAGAATTTATTCTAGGTATGTAAAAAGCATCTAGAAGCTGATTGATTCTGATGAACAGATATATATTCAACCCTATTAAATTACTTATCAAAATAGTTTTCTACCTCATAAACGGCAAATCCAATCGTTTCCATGTCTTTGCCCTCCCGGCGTAACTTCCTGCGATTCTTCTGCATCAGGGCCACTAGAAAAGTGCAGTCTTCTTGACTCTCAGTATCTGGTTCCTTCAAGACTATTTTAAACTGGGGATTGATCCAAAATGTTGCTGTGTAGAGAGAAACATATTTTAATGTGAGAGTCTCTCATGGTCAGCTCACAAACAAGACTTTGGTAAGGAATATGCCTGGATAATTCCTGCAGCCGCCAGCAGTGCTTCCTCTTCTCCATTCACCAGGATACAGGGATGTGTTCCACTTCTTCACTTCGCTGCTCTGTAGCGCATCCGGCGTCAGGTTACAGATCTCTAGTCTGCTGAACTCTCGTATGAAGTCACTGAATGACATCCTGTGGGCGAATGATGCTCATATTTAAAGCCTGAAGGAATAGTTCAGAAGGTATTTTGCTAAATGTTTCTGTGCTTGCAATGGAGAAAAGTTTCATTATATGGATTAAAAACAGCTGAAACCTTCTTCAAAATAGCTTCTTTTGTGTTCCACAGAATAAAGTCATACAGGGTGAGTATATGATGACACAACTTTCATGCCATGGATGTCCTTGTTGAGCTTAAGTTGTATTTATTTTAGTGCTGGGCAACGATTAATCGTGAAATCGTAAATTTGTGTACATAATATGTGTGTGTGTACTGTGTATATTTCTTATGTTTATATAAATACACACACATGCATGTATATAGTTAAGAAAAATATGTTATGTTTATATATTAAGTATATTTATATATATAATATAAATCATATGAATATAAATATATACATATAAATATTTTCAAAATATATACTCTATGTGTATGTCCATATATACACATAATAAATATACACAGTACACAAGCATATATTACATAAACAAAAACCTTTATTTTGGATGTGATTAATTCGCAATTAATCATTACCCAGCACTTCTTTATTTATTAAAGTGCCCCTATTATGGATTTTTGAAAGAGTGTGTAACACAGCTCTAAGTGAATGAAAACATCCTGCAAAGTTTTAAATCTGAAAGTGCACCTTGTATAAAGTTATTGTCTCTCAAAAGAAAGAGTCGACTCTGAATCATTGAAACGAGTTGTTTTTAAAACGAATCCCAAGCCGTTTCATGTTGATGTCAACATGAAACATTAGCATATTGCCCGCCCACTCGTTGGTCTTTTCGCATTGGTCTGAATGAAAATGCAAATTCATTCTTTGCCACTAGGTGCCACTTTTGGAGCGGTAAAAAAAGATGTTTCCCGGTAACGGCTGTAA
>NW_015627238.1:46145-72901 GCF_001515625.1 Sinocyclocheilus rhinocerous
CCCCTATTATGGATTTTTGAAAATTACCTTTCATGCAGTGTGTAACAATGTGAAGTGAATGAAAACATCCTGCAAAGTTTTAAATCTGAAAGTGCACCGTGTATAAAGTTATTGTCTCTCAAAAGAAAGAGTCGACTCTGAATCATTGAAACGAGTCGTTTTTAAAATGAATCCCAAGCCGTTTCATGTTGAGGTCAATGTGAAACATTAGCATATTGCCCGCCCACTTGTTGGTCTTTTCCCGTTGGTCTGAATGAAAATGCAAATTCATTCTTTGCCACTAGGTGCCCCTTTTGGAGCGGTAAAATAGTGGTTTCCCCGGTAACGGCTGTAAACAAAGCAGCACTGCGCTCACAAACGCTGCTTTAGTAGGCATTAAAGGCATGATGAAATGAAAATGAGACCAATCAGAACAATCACCACAGTTAAGCGTCACACAATGGAGGGGTTTGGAAAAATGAATCGTTGAGCAAATCGTTTGGGAGTCGTTGAGCAAGTAAGGTAAAAAATAAATGCATAAGACAATGAAAGTGTTTTTTGACCTTGCATGTATGTCAACCTGTTGTTGGGGACTCCCAAAACCAAAATATGAACCTTTCATAACCCATAATAGGGGCACTTTAAGCATTTATTTATTCCTACTTAATTCGTCACCTATTTAACTAGTTAAAAAGTAATATGCGAATAAGAAACAAATTACACTGATATATAAAGAATAGGCCTAATGCAAGAAGCATGTACCAGAATTCTCCATCTTCTTGGCAGTTGTGCAGACGGGACCTTACAGACGGGTCAATTTCACGCCATTCCCTTGACCTGAATCGACAGACGATGATAGTATTCAACAAAGCTATTTGATATTATTCATTATTATTTTACTTCATCACTTATTCTCACTCATCACTCCAGGGTCCCGTCCACTCCACCTCTCCCCAAGGGTTTCTGATGCGCAACAGCTTTGTGAGCTTTCCTCTGTACTCCACCTGGCCAACAGATGTACAATAAGTCAAGTCGAGCTTTATTGTTTATTAATGTAAACAATAATAAAAACAACAATGTGAGCTGTCTGTAATTGTCAATCAAAATGCAGCACTCACCTCTTCCACTCCAGTAATGGAGTATGCGTGGCCTTTCACCAGTTTTTTAAAGGTTATCGCCTCCATGTCAAAGAAACTTGTAATCTAAAAGTGAATATAAAATAATCTTTAGTACTTCTGAATATATTAGTAACAACCCAAATATGAAAATATATTTAAGTTTGGTTAGCATGGCCTCTGCTGGTAGATACTGAAATTACACCATTTAAACCAAAAAAGCTTTATATTATTAAGTATTAAAAAGTATTATATTATATTATATTATATTATCCCATGACACTACATCGAACAAGTGATTTGGAAGATGGGTAGATGAATATTCTATTCTATTCTATCCCATGGCCCTACATCAGATATTAAAAATCTAATATTAAACAAATAAAATCAAATTCCTGAATAATACCTATATACACACACAATTTGAATTACATTTTAATTTAGATTTCTACATATGCATTAAAATGGTTAGAAGTATTAATATTTTACAATTTGTGTATACATTCCATTAAAAAGACAATATTAAACAAATTAAATAATAAATTAAAATACAATATTTCTAACCATTTTAAATATTTAATAATTCTCCAATAAAAATATTAAATAAATTCAATCAAATTATTTATAACCATTTTGAATATATATTAATACTCCATATATTAATACATATGTTTATATTGTATAAAAACATATATGTTACTACGTTTATATTAAAAAATGAAAATTTTTCTAACAAGTGGTTTGGAAGATAGATGTATATTATATTATATTATAACATTTATTGTAGGGGTTTAAAAAGTTTGAAATGGACTAAGATTTTTCCCTGACTTTCCCAGCTTTCTCCAGATATAAGAACTTTTAGACTTGATAGATTGTCCCTGAGCACTAACATCTATGGAGCAGCCCATCAGGGAGCCTCTCTCCACAGCTCTTCTGATGATGCTGAAGAGGTTGGGTGGAGCTTTTTTCAGCTCATACATCTCTGTCACTCCACCGGTGAAGTCCTCAAACCCCTCAGACGTGCAGCCTCCAGATAGAGCCTCATAGCAGCCGTTCAACCTGCCACATTCATAACAGCAAACTCATTACACAAGCTTCAGACTCATATCCTGGTCTGAAGACTATCTTTGAAAGCCCTCTTACTTTGCATATGCCTTCTCCACCAGGGCGCTCCAGAACTCCGCTCCCTCAGCTGAGTGGACGAAAAGCAGTTTCCCATCTCTGACAGGCAGCCGGTCGTCAATCACCACATCCACCCAGTCCCCGAACTGCCAAAACTAGAAAATCCAATAGGAAACATATTTTCTGCACTCACATCACATCACAATTATTATTATTAAAAAGACGACAACCCTGAAGATTCGACATCCTCTTACTCTGAAATGTTTGTTTCTGTGGAAATGTTAATGCCTAAATGCAAGCATGTTTAATATTGATGACAGTTATAGATTTTGCAGTTTTTCAACTTATAATTACGAGTTTGACATAAATGGTTTTTACTAGTCAGGAACGCATAAATACGGTAATACCGAGATGGCATGAATGCAGCATTAACCTCCAGTGCACACAGTGGAGGGATAGTTGTATTATATTTTTGGCATCCACTGTAAATATTCATAAAATTATGTTGAATTGAATGTCCTAGATCTTCACTATCAGGCCTCAACCATCCAGTAATTTTTTCTTCCCCCTAATATTTTTTATATTACAGTTTTTGCAACAAATTTTTATATACTGTATAGTTTGGGGTCAATATAATTTTTTAGATGAACAGTTTTATTCAGCAAGGACACATTAAATCAATCAAAAGACATTTACAATGTTACAAAAGGATTCTGTTTCAAAAACGGTTCTTTTTAACTTTCTATACATCAAAGAATCCTGAAAAAATGTATCATGGTTTCCACAAAAATATTAAGCAGCACACAACAGTTTTCAACACTGATAATAAGAAATGTTTCTTGAGCACCAAATCAGCATTTTAGAATGATTTCTGAAGGATCATGTGACACTGAAGACACAGAATTTAGCTTTGTCATCGCAGGAATAAATTACATTTTAAAATATAAATTAAATTGTAATAATATTTCATAATATTAATGTTTTACACAAATGCACATTTGCTTGGTAGGCATAAGAGATTTCTTTTAAAAACATTAAAAAATCTTACCATTCCCAAACCTTAATATACACTAGTGTATATTATTAAACATTTGGTTTTCTTAACAAAAAAAGATAACAACATATATATTTGATATATTTTAAGTATGCAATAACAATTTGCGCATTTCTCTTCCTATGTAAACATTAGTATGCTAGGTGCTGCTGGCTGTACTCCAAGTCTCTCTGCAGCACTAATGCTCTGAACATTATAAGCATTCACTGAGTGACTGAGCCTAAATGGCTCCTGGCTGGAGAACAGAAGAGGAATTTGGCAGAGGCGAGGTAAATGTGGCCATTTCATTTTCTGGGTGAGGCCTGTATATATAGTCATTGCAGCAGACAGGGTGGGCTGACGTTTAGGGACTGTTGCTTAATGTAGATCTGCTGAGCTATGGAGAATCAAATGGAAGTGGAACAGATCGGTTTACATGCTGCATTGAAGGGAAGGACATGTCTGGGATTTTTCACAAAACCAGGGTTTGGGCACTGTGGCAGAAAATTAACTAATAGGTTCTACATTTATTTACTTAAATACTTATAAAATATCTATTTTCTTGTGTGGCTGAGGGAATAGATTACCTTTATCTACACAATGTCTTTCTTTTATAAGTAACTGTCCATATAATTAAAGGTGCAGTAATGTGGCTAATTTTAATTCTAATTCTTATATTACACATTTCTACATAAATACACAATACATAAATGTATTCATATACATTTATATATTATCTTTAAAATTGATATATATCATTTTAATTAGAAAAACAAATCTGCATGTATAGTGTACAGTACCTGGAAGTGAAAGATTCCTGCATATTGCTGATGGAAGCTCTGGCCATGAGGCACCACCCGATGCAGCAAGGGTTCATTGAGGGTAAGGCACGCAATGGCTGCCAGCAGCCAACAATCACCTACAATCAGTATATTAAACATTGTTGCATTATTAATATTAAACACAACAATTTCACTACCTAACTAAATTGAATCAATACTGAACTGAATTGAGCTGAACAATGACAGTATAATCATCTATAGCTGAACTGAGTTTGAATTATAAATAATGAACTTTGCAATATTCACACTGTTATTGAACTAAACTGAATCAACATTGAACAAAACCAAACTGAATAATAACACAACTGTCTTTTTGGAACAGATTAGAAAAACACTATTTTGTGGCGGGAAAACATCCATGCCATGTTTTTGAGTTCTTTATTGGTTTTCTTCAGTTTTAGTAAATTCTTGTTTTACCTAGAGTTCCTTGGCAGATGTCTGTGCGTGTGGCCCCATCTACAATAAAGTGTGGGTCAGTGCAGAACTCCTGGGGTACACAGAGAAGACCTATGGGTCAGACAGGGTATAGAAATGACTGGGACATCGCTGCTTCATTGATTGATAGATAAATAGATGTTGATCAACCAGCAGTACCTATTTACTATGTTATATTATTTTGCATATAGAATACTAAAAGAATAGTTTGGAATGACATGGGGATGAGTAAATGATGACAGAATTTTCATCATTTCATCTGATAATACAAATGTAAATATGTGAGCAAAGACTTTGCAAATTTATGTATGCTAGTTTATTTACATTTATACATGTTAGGTTTTTGCTCTTACTAGGTTTGAAATATTGGCCCAAACTACACACTCTCAGTTTATTCCAATGTTCTCACCGTGGGCCTCATCCAGCGAACACCTTTGGTTTTTGCAGAGCCAGGGCCCAACTCCTTGAATCCTAAAGAAGTCTGCTGGGCTGGGAATGTTTCATCCTCAAACAGACATCCACTCTGAAGGCAGCGGGCACGCAAGGTTTCAAAATCTTGGCCCAAGAACTTAAGGGCCATATTGTTCTGACCCAATCCCTCATTTCGATCCCATTCGCTCCTCAAACGAGCAGCGACTCCCGTGGCACAAATTGGCTCCATCCAGGACAGAACTGTCAGAGACACCACCAAAAATATGGATCACTGCTGAATCAACTCACATTAGGTCAAAGTCATTTTCCATATTTTACAAAAAATAAAAATAAATAAATAATTTCAGTCACATATTATTATTATTCATGTATTTATTTATTATTATCATTTCTACCCCCAAAATTAACTATTTGCAAGCAGATGTAATGTAATATCCTTTCTCTCATTATGTTTATATGGTTAGTGGTTAAATATAACACATACAGGCAAGCCATTGCTGTTGCCAACCACTCATGAAGAGAGTGAAAACATTTGACAACATCAAGATACAAACTTTGCATTCTAGGCTTTTACTAAGTGTAAAAGTATTATACATTACCTTAAAATGGCACTCTCCAAATCCAGATACGAGTATTCTTGCAATGAGGTCCTGTTCAATGAACTAACATATCATGTTAGGCTTTGTCCCAGCGTGTGAGGGACTGCAGCAAGCGCGTGTGTGTAATGCTCCCAAATGTTACTATTTACAATGAGACGAGCGGTTATATTCCTCTAGAGGGCGCAAGGAGGCTTAAAAAGCAGAATCCTGCATTGAAATGCATTGATATTTCATACTAGAGACATTTTTACATTAATATGTTTATATTATAGTTAAGTCTACAAATTCCAAGTACTGATACATGACATACTGAGATAAATCGCCCTAAGTAACCTCAATAAAAAAATGTTTCTCCACACTATGCTGAATAACCAGACGACTGTGATTGGTCCATCTTGACAAGCGCAGAGAAAAGTAACAGATTACATGTGACAACGTCCTTATTCTGCAGCGGTCTATACGTTTTTTAAATATCCATTAATTTGGAAAATACATTGTGAAGAATTTAAATAGTTATATTATTAACATAACAACCATTATTTAAATCCCACCGTACCTGACCAGCCAGAGACAAGTTTGAGCCACGCCCAATTTCATTGCAGATTTAGTGATTGCGGCAAAGGTATAGAAATCATTACCTAGTAAGTTTGTTCTCAATTGGCGAGCCACATGTGTATATATAATGATGTTTTAAAAAATTTAGTTAAATGTGGAGTTATTACCATACAATATCGGCTATTTTTTCTTAAAGGTCCTAGGCAACAGGATTGCGGCAGGCAAGGTAGATTTATGAATTCTACATTTTTATGTTTCTTAATAATTTAATGTCACACCAACCGAAAATATAAAAACAGTGCTTGACTATGAATCGGGCATTATAAAATGCCTTCCACTTTGGAATATGATCAAATAAAAGGTTTCTTTATGACCAAAAGGGGGCAGCAAAGAGCTGCAATAACGTGACTGTCACCTGATTGTGGTTTTAAATGACCCATATTTAAAACCTATAGGGACATACATGCACACACACACACACACACACACACACACACACACACACACATAGAGGGAGAGAGAGAAAGAGAGAAAATTAGAAGCATCTTGTCCTTTGATGGAGCTTGATTATCTGCAGTCTTCAGAGCTATGTTATTTTGTGCGTAAAAGGCAACAACATTCTACATGTGTTTGATTCTGGTGTCTGATTACTGTGTATATGAAAGATCACATCAGAACAGACTAAAACAAACATGCATTTAACTCAGTCCTGTTTTGTCCTTGATTTTGCTCATCGTGCATCCAAAATGAAGGTAGGCTATTTGAAGTGGGAATGTGTAGGAAGTGTGTTGCACTAAACGCACAGCCCTTAAAATTTCCAGGACAGTCTTAAAAAAGTGAGCAGATATTATAACCTTTAGGGAATACATGTATTCAGCCTCAGCTTTATCCAAAAGGATTAAAATGCAGAAAGTGCAAGGAACTCTGGGCTCTTTTTGATTAATCCTTGGCAGTCTGCATGTTTCAGGACTTGATGTCATGAAACTTCACTTCTCTCTGGCTTCAATCTGTCAGGGGGAGATAAACTACAAACGGTGCCAGCGTGGGTGGTTGCAGTGTTTTAGGAGCTGCCACTACCATAATAGATTCAAGTGGGTTGTGTTAAAAAATACATAGAAAGAGAGCAACAGAGGGAGATAAAGATAAACTTTTGACTTAATATGTTCTGTCGTTTCAAACAGTTTTAGTTATAAGTCAGCAGACCAGCCTAACCAGGTGAGGGGATCATCCAAGAGCAGCAAACCCAGACTGGTTTATATGGTAGTCTCAGTGGTAATCTGAAAATCAGCTAATTTTCATACACTAATAATGCACATGGAGAAAAAGGAGTCGACTAAAATTGTGCTAATATGACAACCGCAGGTGCTATTGACCTTTGTTAATCCAAAAAATAATAATAATAAAATAAAATAAATAAATATGATTCCACAGATATTAATATCTACATAATGCAGGTGACAATTGCAGCAGCTGCTACTCCATCTATTTGCTAACAAAGTGTTAAACTAGTACAATCCCATTATAATCAATAGCCTACTGTCTACAATAGTGGCTCTAAACCTAACCAGGATCTGGGGCCCACTAGGGGATGCAAAATGTCAAAATTCAAATAGTTCGAAATAATTTTACATAAAAAAATTTAATTAAATATTAAGTCTGTGACAACATAAATTAAATGTAATGTGCTCATAATTCTTTAGCTGCAACTACAACCTTGGCAAATCCAATGTTTTAATTCGTTGTATAATATAATATTATATAAAATATGTTTAAATAAATAAATAAAAATACTGACTTTATTATTAGGGGACTTTACTAGTGCTCTACACTACAACCACAAGCGACGCGTTCAGTCTCGTTGCATTGTATGGAAAGCCATATGGGTCAGAATTCGCGTACTTTTCACCACCGTATCAATATTAAAACGCCGTTTTCATAATAAGCGCCGTTAAATAAGCGCCGTTAGGCGATAAGTTAACGGCAGACGACATCACGCGTTAAAATAACGCCACACGCCGACCGGCGTTAAGTTAACGCCACACGCCACTTAGGGGGGCCTTGGTTAAAACCCCTTTTTAGACGATTGACACAAAGCTGATTATTTCCTCTTTTTTGTTTTGTTTTTTGCTTTATGTTCTTCCTTCTAGTCAATGGAGCAGTTAACTAAAAACACATTCTATGTGGAATGGACCTATCATTAAATCTGAAGAGTGAAAATGTCATCCTAACTTGTTGCTGCAGTGAAAACTAGAGCAGAAAGACACTTTAGTTTTAAACCATGCACCTCCACTGTATAATATGCACAGTAATATGGAGGCATGCTGTTTACTATTTGTGAATATTTAGCCTCATTGCTCTCATGAAGGGATTGTGATATAGAAATGTAGAGGAGGGGCTTTGGGATGCTTCATGCAAGGAGTGGAGGGGAAAATGGCCACAAAGCAAAGAGACTGACTTCAATAAGAAAAAAAGCATAGAAGTGACAGACGCTCAGAATAAAGAGCATTAACTCCGCTATGAAGACATTATTAATCTTGTCTCTTTCTTTGACACTGGCTCCATAATGCTTTTAAAGGCTTTTTGAGACTGTTTTAGGGGTTTAATTTCTTACTTTGTACTTTCCATTCAACTGCATCAGTAAGATTATTGCTGAATTTAAACCCTAAATTGATGTTGCAGCATATTGTCCCGTTAGAATGTTGCGTAAGATCACTGAAAGGTGAGATGTGTGTCCGGTTTGCCCCTCCTCTCCCAATTTCATTACCTATGTGCTCTAGAGTTGCACTCTAATGCACAGGGACAGACTTGTAAGTGAATTAGACCCAGTTCAATATAGCTCACTTTGAAGAGAGGACTGGGTTAAAGCTGCTATTATGTATTAATGCCTTTTCTTGTTTAGCTTAGCATGAGATGTTGCTTTTAGGTAATGCAAGGGCATCTGTAGCTTAGAAATGAAAGCTGTAAGCTGAAAGAAGGCAAGATATCTAATTGTATCATATGAAGTCAGTATGTGTATATAAACTGAGCAAAAAAAAGAAATGTCCCTTTTTTGGGATACTGTATTTTAAAGATAATTTTATAAAATCCAAATAAGCTTTACATATCTGTATTAGAAAGTGTTTAAACTATGTTTTCCATGCTTGCTCAATGAACCATAAACAATTATTGCACACGCACCTTTAACAGTCCTTAAGACACTTATAGTTTACAGGGAGAGGAAAAAAATGTCACAGTTCCAATAACTTAGGTTATTAAAGAGACCTTTCTGCTGACTCTGAAAACACCAGAATAAAGATGCCCAGGGTTCCTGATCACCTGTGTGAACATGCCATAGGGAGGCATGAGAACGGCAGATGTGGCCAGAGCAATAAACTGCAATGTCCATAATGTAAGAGGCCTAGGACAGTGCTACAGGGAGACAGGAAGGACAGATGATCGTCCTTGTAATGCCAGACTACATGTGACCATATGTACCCCGAGACGTGTTCCAAGAAGTTGCAAGTGCCTTGGTGGAAGAGTGAAGCGGCCTAACATCTCACAGCAAGAACTGGCAAATCTTTCTCAGTCCATGAGATGAGATGCACTGTAGTACTTAAAGCAGCTGGAGGACACACCAAATAATGTTCTTTTTAGCAGCATCATATGACCCCTTTAAAGAAGAGATTTCCGCTTCCTGCTGTTGTTTTAAACGCTCAATTGATCACAAGCTGATCACAAGCTAGGTGCTGGACTGATAGCAGCAGCAACTGAGTGAAGTCTCGCGTGAATCCACCGCCGAGCGGAGGCGGGAACGTTAAGAGGCTCGTGCCATCATCAGAACAGACTGCATGCGCGAGTGAGTGTCTAAACTGACCGAGACCGGTCCGACAGCACATATCCCGAGACAAGCTCAGCATGTCGGAGCGAGGAGGGCTTCAGCAGCGAGCGGGAGCTCCGTCTCCCCACTTGCAGCCTCTCAGGACGGTCGCGATTTCTTCGAGTCGCCCGGTTCAGATGAACCTGTTCGCGACATGGGAGATTGACAGCTCCTCTCCCAGCTGTGTGCCGGACAGTGCTACAGGGAGACAGGAAGGACAGATGATCGTCCTTGTAATGCCAGACTACATGTGACCATATGTACCCCGAGACGTGTTCCAAGAAGTTGCAAGTGCCTTGGTGGAAGAGTGAAGCGGCCTAACATCTCACAGCAAGAACTGGCAAATCTTTCTCAGTCCATGAGATGAGATGCACTGTAGTACTTAAAGCAGCTGGAGGACACACCACATACTGACTGCTACTTTGGATATCGTTTCCGGCTCTGTTCAGTGACTCATTATTCCATTTCTGTTTGTCTAATGTTTGTGAATTTTGTTCCATTTATGTGTCAGTTGTTGAATCTTATTATGATCATACAAATCTTTACTCTTAATAAGAAATTTGATAGAAAAAGCAGTTGAAAATGTGAGGCTATTATTTTTACGTTTATGTATGTTATGAATGCACCAATGTATTGGCCGATTCCGATTACTGGCTGATACATTGGTGCATTCATTACATACATATATACACACACACACTGCCTTTGTATAGCCAATTAGTGAAATAAAATGTCAGATTGCATCCTGCCAATAAAAAGGGGGCGGAAAAACGTGTCAGACTGCAACTCATATAGAACTGTTTCTTAAAGGGGTCATATGATGTTGCTAAAAAGAACATTATTTTGACTATTTGGTGTAATGAAATGTGTTTATGCGGTTTAAGGTTCAAAAAACACATGGATTGACAGCTCCTCTCCCAGCTGTGTGCCCAGGTAACGTTAATCCCCTTCTTGATTTACTAGTAGACATGCGCTTTTTTGCACAGCCGCCAATAGAGCTACTTTGTACCAGAGTAAATAGTTAATCCAGATCACGCTGCACTGGAGATCACATGAAACAGTGGTTTCTTACTTTAGACCAGAGGTTTTCAACCTTTACACACCCAGATACTGTGCCAAGCCATGTGAACATTTGTATATGTTTTTGTTACTTGTACTTGACTTGTTTTACGAAATTACGATTAAGAAATTCAGTAGTGACTACTGTCAAATTCATGTGTAACTGTTCATTAGCCTACTAGTATTTAGTTAATTAAGCTATATATAATTAGTCACTAGTACTCATTACTTTTCTCCTCCACTAATATAGTGTGTAGTTATATTTGTAATTAAGTTTACAGTTTAGTTTTAGTAACTTAATTCTTATGTTAGCTAGTTAGTACTTAATTTGGATCATATGCAAATATCACACACACACACACACACACACACATATATATATATATATATATATATAATATATATCGTCACACACCGCGGCCTTGAGTGAGCGGAGGCCGCGGGGCCTAGAGTGGATCAGCTCCAGGCATGACGAAGCGATATCGTCCTCTTTTGGAAGGCCAAACAAAGTAGTTTCGCTTTCACAACGAAGCACACAGCGTCTTCACGACATGGCGGCGGCAGCAACAATACTACAGCGAGAATAAAAGTTACGCCTTCTTTCTTTGCGTGAACATTTGGGCGGCGTTTTGCAAATCTTCCCACATAGTGACGTAGATATGTGGGGGCGTGTTAGAACGAGCCGTTTTAGGTAGGCGTGGCTGACTCTTAACTTTTATAAAGAATATCTCTTTGGATTTGAGACTTTAGTCTTAACAACTTTACAGATCTTCTTTATGCACCATGAGCTTGTAACACTCCAAAGAGAAAGAAAAAATTGAAATCGCATCATATGACCCCTTTAATAAATTATCTCTTGTGTAGAATTTAGGGCTGTCGAGATTAAAGCAATCTAAAAGAAAATTAGTGCATTAACGCAGGTTCTTTTGACCTTACGAATCACCCATAGTTTAGTCTACGTCTTTTTCCCCAGCAGAAAAAAAAAACAGCACGTCCCATCCATCCTTGAAAAGAGCTTTGTGCTTCTGTGAAGAAATAAAGTCTTAGTTTTCAAATTCTTTCCAGGTTTATTACAAATTTCAATAAATAAATGAAACAATAACAATAAATGCCATTTTGACACTGTTAAATGTGGTGTGGCATATCTGACTCATTACAAGCGGTCTTGAGACATCTATTTTACATTACTATAAATTATAGCATGAAATAAACATGAACACGAACATCAGAAGGTATGTTAAAAGATACGGTTGATTATAATAGTTTGAGCTCTGTTTTGTTCGTTAACTTTTAATGTTATACAATGTACCAAATGAGAGGGTTCAGTGTATAGATTACTGCATTTTTTCTTTCTTTAAGAAAAACTGACATGTAGGTCTACCTGAAATATTTCCAAATGAATTAATAGTGAATCGAATTGTGTAATACCGTATATAGTTTTCATACTGTCTGTACTGTGGCTTAAGCATTCAATAACAAAATTCAAACCATACAGCACAAAAACTTGTATGTATGTGTGTGGAATTTATAGTATTAGTGCAGTATATTTAATGTTGCTTTGCATGTGTATTTAATTTATTAAACATTCATGGCAGTGTTCCCCTGTCATTGTGTAAATCTACAACCCGTCACAGAAACTGAATGAGCTCAGTGCTTGTGTGCTGTGTCACTCTGAGATTTATCCCCTAAATCTAATATCATCAATGCAGTGTTCTTGACTTCAGGCCAAAAACATCTCCGCACACCTTGTGGAGATGTATCAGAGGACAATTCAGTTTTTGGGACATTGCATTCTTTGTCTGTTACCACTTGAAATGTTCTGTCTATGTGCAGTGGAGAGATGAATTAAAAAATGGTTTTCATTTCAGGATCCTTTGGTAGCTGTCCTTAGAATGCTAGCTTGATATTGAAGCTCCAGTCATGTTTGTTTTCTTTACATGTATTTTATAGATAGATAGTTTAGTGCAAAAATGAACAATCTGCCATAATTTACTCGCACTCATGTCGATCCAATCCGATCATGGTAGTTTTCTGTGAAGTTCTGTGTAGCTTTTCCATGATGACTATTCATAATGATGTCAAACTCCAAAAAGAAACAAAAATTATTATTATTATTATTTTTTTTAATTTTGTTTGGAGTTAGACAGACAGAGGCACTATGGAAAAAGAACGGTGTGTAAATTATTTAAAAATTCTCCTTTTGTGTTCCACAGAAAAACAACAACAGCATATGGGTTTGGAACGACATGAGGGCCATTAAATATCAATCCCTTGAAATATATGAGGCACATTTCAATTTGTAATTGTGTCTGACAATGACATATATTAAAAACCATCATTGCACTTCTCAATCACAGTACAAAAAGGTCGCAATTGTTGTGTGGAATTTTAGGTGAAATGTCAGCCAAAATTGCATCTGGGATTTAAGGCCAAAATGTCAACTCTGAGGCAAACTTGATAAGCCGGCTTGGGGACTGATTATTCATTCAGCTGCCATAGCAACTTGTCCTCAGAGCAACTTGAGCATCTCTTGCTTTCTCTTGCAGACTTCTCAGTCTAACTCTTAAAAAATTGGTGATTTTGAAGGAGCTGGACCGAGATCTTACTTCGGTGGTCATTGCAGTTAAACTTCAGGTAAAATTTGTTTTACTGCTTTGCATCATTCAAATATAAATCTGTTAATCTATGTTTAGGTGACTAATGAGTGTAAATGTCTCTTTAGGGCTCAAAACGCATTTTGCGGTCAAACGAAATCATGCTGTCTTCTGCAGGCCTTACTGAGACTGATCTTCAGCTGACCTTCTCTCTTCAGGTTAGCAGTATTTGAGTACCTTTTGGATTAGATTAGAACTAAATTGACATTTTCAGATTTAATATTACGATAAGTCCCTAAGTGACTCTTCCCATTGTGAATTAGATCCAGTTAATGTTACATTTTGCAGTCTTTTCTCCCTTCTATTTTGTCTTCAGTACCCACACTTTTTGAAGAGAGATGCCAACAAGCTTCAGATTATGCTCCAGAGACGCAAGAGGTACAAGAATCGCACTATACTGGGCTATAAGACCCTCGCCCTAGGGATGATAAATATGGCTGAGGTGAGGAACCACAAAACCAACAGATCTGGTTCAGCCACATTTTTGTGTGATTCTGGACTGCTTGTGAAAAGTAAAACATTTTAGCACAGGTTTGAAAATGTTTCAAAAAATGTCATAAAATACATGTAAGGCTGCTGTAGGAGGTGGAATAGAACAACTTTCTATGCTTCAGTCAGTTTTTTTTAACACTTTAACAGTACTGAAACTTCTCACAGATACAACCAAAAATCCACACAGGTCATTTTGTATCTGTAATTTAATGCCCAAATAAATGCCAAGACATTTGCATTTGTACTATGATTCAGTACATGACTAACTGTTGAAAGCACATCCACGTCATGTTTCATTATTATTGATTTTAAACCAAGAAGAAAAAAAATAAATCTCTAAAAGAAAATCTCTAAATCAACAAGAATAAATATTTGAAGCACATACATGTCTGTTAGCACAAAAAGTGTTTTAGACTCTTTAAGCAGGTCAGACAATATATTGAATATATTTTGCTGTAAAAATATTTAAATATAAAGAGGTAGTCCACTCAAAAATTAAAAATCTGTCAACACAAAAGAAGATATTTTGAAGCATGTTGTTTTTTGTCCATATAATGGAAGTCAGTGGAATGGAAGTCAACATTCTACAAAATATCTTCTTTTCTGATACATAGAAAAAAGAAATGCATACTTAAAGGGGTCATCGGATGCGACATGCATTTTTACAAGTTGTTTGAACTGAAATGTGTGTTGGCAGTGTGTGTACACAAACACCCTATAATGATAAAGATCCACCCAGTGGTTTTTTCCCCTTTCTCATATCAAGCCATTTTCAGATGCCTGTCTGTGTGACGTCACACAGACCCAGACCCCTCCCACGATTGTTGATTGACACTAGCGTTTTACCTTAGCTGCCATCAGTCCGCCATTGTTTCGAAGCCGGAGCAGGAGTAGACAAGAATGGCTCCTAAGCGATCGAGGTGTTCTGTTGTTGGATGTAATAATGAACATAGCAGTCATCATTTACTCCCGACATCTGAACCGCTGAAGACGCAGAGAATTTTGAAGGGAATGCATCCTCCGATCTACCTAAATGCATTTATGTTCGCGCGAATCATTCGTGATCCAGCCTTCCTACAGAAGAAGTGAGTATAAGGTTATTTCATGAATCTTTGCAAATCACCTTTCCTAATAACGTGCTAGTTAGCAAAAACGGGTTGCTGAAAACAAGAGCTGATTTTGACAAGGTAAAAAGGAGGGTTTTCCACTACCATTGAGAAATTTTAACCAAAGTATGTTATAGACTTTTCATTAAGACCCTAAAGAATCATATCAACTTTTAGAAAATGGGCATCCGTTGACCCCTTTAACATTAGGGTGAGTAAATGATTACAGTATGTTTATTTTTGGGTTGCATATCCCTTTAAGCACCTTAAACTAATCTGAGATTTTGTAGTTTGTTTTATATGCACTGTAATAATTCAGCATGTGTGTTTTGTAATCAGTTCATAAACTAAACCAGTTTCCTTAATGGCTTCTGTTGTCCTGTCCATAGGTGATGCAGCATCCTACTGAAGGTGCCCAGGTGTTGGGCTTGCACACGACGGTGAAGGACACACCAGTGCCTGTTGCTGAGATCAGGGTCTATTCTCTCTCCAGTCAACCCATCGACCCAGAGGGACCAAAGGCCAAGCTATCTGGTGAGACTTGCACACTTTGATATATATTTCAATTTAAACCAGCTAATGAGAAATTACAAAAAGAGGTCAAGGCTGCTTTTTTACATTTTTGAGAACACTTTTGGTAAGTTCTTTAGCAAGGCCTGCTCTGGTTTAATCACTTGCATGGTTCCTGTTTTCTTCCTTTCAGATCGTTCACCAGACATCGATAATTACTCTGAGGAGGAAGAGGAAAGCTATTCGTCAGAGCAGGACGGCAGTGATGACCCTCTACATGGGCAGGTAAGGCTTGTGAGATTGAAGTGATTGATTTTGATATTCAGCCATCTTACCTATTTCCCGTTTAGTGAATTAGAACAGAGCACAGAGACTGAAGTCAGATCACTGAAGAAATGCACTGCATGCTTTTGTAAAGCAAAAATATAATCAGATAAGAAGTATAAAATCTGTGGCGTGAAAAGACACTCTGGGCAGTGATAGGAAAGAAATACAGACAGCAAAAATGCCTGATTTTAATTGATTAGTTCACCCAAAAGCAAAAATTGTCATCACTTACATGCAGTTTCAGATTTGACTTTATTTTTCCTTGGGACACAAAAAAGAGGTGTTTTGAAGACTATTTTCCATGTAACATCAAAGATGTAGATTAGTTTTATTTCATAGGAACAGATTTATTGAAATTTAGCATTACAACACTTGCCAATGGATCCTCTGCAGGGAATGGGTGCCGTAAAATACGAGTTCAAACAGCTGATAAAAACGGCATAACCCACACATACTTGACATGAATCCAGTACATCATCTTGTGAAGTGAAAAGCTGCATATTTGTAATTAACAAATCCATCATTAAAATGTTTAACTTTAAACCATTGCTTTAGGTTTCATAAAGAAGTCCATTCAATGTTGGCCTCTCACATGAAGATCCACCATCGTATTTGTTTAAACCTAATTTGGACTGTTGTCACCTGTAAACAGTGCAACATCTGTGCATATTTCTCTCAGACAACTTTTTCACTGGAGAAACCAATATTATATACTGTATTTTAGCTGAAAGAAACAGTTTGAAATGAAAAAAGATTTTCCGCTTCACAAGATGTTAATTAATATACTGGAGTTGTGTGGATTACTTGTGAATTATTGTGATGTTTTTATCAGCTGTTTGAACTCTGACGGCACCCATTCACTGCAGAGGATCCCTTGGTGAGCAAGTGACATAATGCTAAATTTCTCCAAATCTTTTCTGAGAAGAAACTCACCCACATCTCTGATGGCCTGAGGTAAATTTTCAGCAAATTTTCATTTTAGGGTGAACTATTCTTTTAAAATCCATATTGCCACAGACTTGTAATATAGTGCCCAAGTCGTATGGATCACTTCAATGGTGTTTTTTTTTCATCTCTGGCACTTGAGAGACTTAATCACTGTGAAATGTTATTTTATTCAAGTAAGGTTTTTGAGAGTTTAATCATGGTTTGTCATTTTTGGGCAGTACCTCTATGATGACGAGGATGAACTGAGGAAAAAGAAACCTCGCCGTAAACTCCCCTCCACAGCCTCCATCACCAGAGCTAACGTAAGTGACGTAAGTGATCTGTCCAGGATTGGAAAACAGACCTCAAGAGAACCAGAGCAGCTTTCTCTGTGCCTCCATGTTGACTCAGGCCTTGTCAGGAAGCTAACCAACTGCATATTTCTCCCTGGGGCCACTGATGTTCTTTACATGTAGCAGCGGTTGCAATAGGAGCTGCTGCAATTTTTGCAGTCATATGGAAACTCTAGGGATGGGGCTTCTGAGCACATTAACGTGTTATCTGCTTCCTCCTCAGATGCCTTCACAAGTCTGCTTTGTTTTCCTGTGTGCTCTTGTCTTCTAGCTGACAAGCCTCTAGTCCCTTCTCCAGCACTCTGTGTTTGTTGTGACAGCGTTTTTTTTTTCCGCTCTCTGCTCGCTGCTATTTTTGTTCCCTGCTGTTGTTCAGCCAGATACGCTGTTAATTTGTGTCTGTTTGCTATTGTTGCTTATGACTCCCCCGTTTTCTGTCTAATAAGGTGTTTGTGTTTTAAATCTAGCAACCCAACATCAAACAGAAGCTTATGGCATTGGTGAAATGGTTCAAAGTGTCTGATGAGGTAATTGCATCCTGTCTGTAAATTTAGTGTAATTCAACCACAGAGGTCTTTTCCCTTCCACTCTCACTAATTTGTCTTTAAGGATTGTATTTGGTCACTTTGGACATTACAAATAAGATTCATTATTTTCATTTAATAGCTAATTACCAGTACGTGGCTGATATTAAAAAGTCTCTACTAATTTATCCAAATCATTTTTTTAATTCGTTTATTTTCTTAAACTTTTAAGTGTTATTAGTGTTTTTAAAGATTTAACATTAAGTAAGCGTCATATGATGAGAAAGGTAATCTAAATACAAAAATAGGGTAAAAGAGCATACACTCTAAACTTTCTGTGTCAATGTATCAATGAAAAATTCTCTAAACTAATATTGGCCAATAAATGATATTGTACAAGTACATTGTTCACATCTATTAGTAATTGATGGGTAATATTTTGCATGCAGGTGGGGTTTGGTTTGGATCATGTGTCCCAAGAGCAGATCCGAGATGTGGAAGAGGATCTGGATGAGCTCTATGACAGTCTTGAGATGTACAACCCCAGTGACAGCGGCCCAGACATGGAAGAAACGGACAGTATTATCAGCACACCCAAACCCAAACTCCGGTACTGCATTCACTAGCTAATATTTATTCTTATGGCACCCTCTTTCAGATATCGATTTAGTAATTTTGCTCTGCATTACACGGATGTGATTAAATAATTAAGGAGGCAGCCAATAACTGTAGTGGTGTTGTTTCTGTTGCAAAAGATTCTGGAATATATTGTATAATAGGAAATATGTACAAGCAGCATATTTCACTCTCAAATGCAGGAATAAACTGACATAAAAAGCTTTTTTAGTCACACTCTGAGTGGGCAAGCTGCCTACACCTCAGTTTTTTTCTTATTCTGACCCTGGCTTTGTGTGTGTGTGTGTGCTTTAGGCCGTTTTTTGAAGGCATGTCACAGTCCAGCTCTCAGACTGAGTTTGGTAGCTTGAATAGCAGGTGCAGCCACAGCAAACACAAGCTGAGTCCTGTGAGTGTCATTCAGAGAGAGACCTTATTTCACCACTGCAATTTAGCTTTACTTTGCTTTGCCTTATTGCTGCTGCTTTTAAAGGGATAGTGCACCCAAAAATGAAAATCACCCCATAATTTACTCGCCCTCTAGCCATCCCAGGTGTATATGACTTTCTTCTTTCAGGCGAATGCAATCGGAGTTATATTAAAAAAATGTCCTGGCCCTTCCAAGCTTTATAATGGCAGTGAATGGTGGTCGAGATTTTGAAGCAAAATAAAGTGTATTCATTCATCATAAAAAGTATTCCACACGGGTTTGGGGGGTTAGTAAAGGCCTTCTGAAGCGATTCGTTTGTGTAAGAATAATATCCATATTTAAAACTTTATAAACTGTAAGAGAGCAAAACAAAACACCGGTCATGAATTAGAAATGCAAAACTAGGATTTGTAAGAAAAATGTTGGAGGATTTCGATATAAGCCAAGAGGAGACTGGTTGGTTTTCCTTTGCTGTAAACAAAACTTGGTTGTTGCGAGACATATTTTCACCAGAGCTTACTAGGGGTGTTGAAATGAATGCATTGCGATGCAGACGTGGACGATTCTGCATCGATGCAGTAAAACACCATAATCGATTATAGCCTACTGATGTCATTCGCATAAGCATTTGTCACGCTAGCTTAAAATGGTGGAGGGAGACAAAAAACCAAAGCACATTTTTTAAAAATGCACACACTATTTTTACATTTTATATTCTGAGCTTGTTTTTTTGCCGCATATGGCACATGTATGTGCTAGAGACAATCGCGGCGGGCTTCATTGCACAGAATATGCGCTGTGAGACACATGCACATTGCTTGACAGTTTTTGCTTCCACCCGTCATTATTTCAGTGTTTCACTTTAGATATGCTTTCATTAATGGCGTTTGGAATATGGTACGTATTAGAGAAAAACCACAAAGGCAACTGACAGACTTTCACGTGCACTTTGTATTTGTTGTCCTGAAGCTCGCAGCTGCGTTTAAATGCGCTTGCATGTCCGAATACTTTTATGATAGGAAATTGATGTTAACACAGTCAGTTATGTTTTCAGAACAGGACTAAAACGTCGAAATAGATCTGTGCACGGTCAATGATGTCATCAGTAATAATCAAACAGCAGTAATTCTAAGGAAAAAAGAAAAACCCATAACTATGATTGTCTGTAAGCTTTCCGATATTTAAAGCACTCTCCGACCAAGTACTTTTTGTTTATCAGTTGTAATTGTCTTTTTCCCCTTTATTACTTTATTATTTGCTTGTATGTTTTAAAGCTATATTTAGTTGGTTAAATTCTTAACAATTGTTTTATTATTAATTTGTATTTTTAAAAAGTAGCCTGCTTATATCATTTAATAAAAATGCACAAAATAAATTTGATATAAAATGAATATGAAAATGTAGCCATGTGCCGTAATATTGAAAACTGAGGATGAGACGCATCGTGATATCGAATCGAATCATTGACATGATAATCGTAAACGAATCGAATCGTGAAACCAGTGACGATTCACACCCCTAGAGCTTATGCTACGCATATGTCCCACATCATCCACTGGAAAGCCACTCTCTCGTGAACACACGTATGACTGTTAGTAGCTATGTTTCCATCCAAAGATTCAAATTTAACTAATGCGCAAAATTGGAATATCGCATAAAGCACCGTTTCCATCCAACGTGTCAAAGAGAACAAAATCGTCACTTCCTGATAAATTGGCACTATATATCACTAATAATAGTAGGAGAAGCCACTTAATATATTTTTCATATGATGAATTACTTGCGCCATAGAGCAAGCAGGCGAAACACAATAAATGTGGTCATTGCTTTCGGGGGTGGATTTCTGCTGTTTGGGAACACAGTCGTGTAAGACAATTCTACAGAAATATTTTGATGACAGACTTTGCTCAGGCATTTCAGAACAACCAAAACAACATTTCAGATGCTGTGCAACGAGACCAGTCCTCTGGTTAGTCAAGTTATCCTGTCCCATCGTGCAAAGTCACGTGACTTTTTTTGATGCTAAGGTGGAATTTATTTGGTAAATATGTTTCCATCGTAGTTTAAGCACATTTTTCTTATAGGATAAAAAGCTTATCCTTCTCAATTGTGCGCATAAGTTTATGCACATTTTTAGAATTTATGCACATCTTGGCATTTCCATCCAGCGTTTTTTTTTTTTTTTTACACAATATTCCAAAATGCACATAAAAATAGGTGGATGGAAACATAGCTAGTCAAAGCTAGAGGTTACGGTTTATAAAGGTTTAAATATGGATATCTTTCTTACACAAATGCACTGTTCCACTTCAAGAAGGCATTTATTAACCCCCCGGAGCAGTGTGGAGCACTTTTAATGATGGATGGATGCACTTTTTTTGGGCTTCAAAATCTCAACCCCCATTCACTGCCATTATAAAGCTTGGAAGATTGTATTTGTCTGAAAGAAGCAAGTCATATACACCTAGGATGTCTTGAGGGTGAGTAAATCATGGGGTAGTTTTCATTTTTGGGTGTACTATCCCTTTAAGGCCTCTGTATGTCTCATTTCTTTTAATTTCTTTATCTTTCCCCATCCTTTCTTTCTTCTGAAGAGGGCTGAGCAGACTGTATCTGGTAAAATCCAGCGTTCCCCCAGTGCACACATGGACGACGCTTTCTCAGAGATGGACACATTGGTGAGACTGGTTGCTTGTCTTTATCTGCCCCTTTCTCAGTCAGTAGTAAAACCTGTAAAACCGTATCCTCTGTGAGCTCATGAACTAGTATTTATTGAGAGGTTAATGCTATAGGAACTCAATGAAGTGGAAGTGATTGCCGACGGGACCCCTAGCATCATTTTATCAGTGGCAGAGAGGCCCCGGACTCCACAGAGGAGCAATAGCACTAACATGCCATCTCCCAGGTTGGTGTTTCACATAAAACCTGTATTTAAAGATGAAAATTTGTCATTATTTACTCACCCTCAAGTTCTTTCAAACCTGTGTGCATTCTTTCTTCTGCTAAACAAAAAAACAAGATATTTTCAATATTTCAATTGTAAAATGTAAAATATTATTTTATGTACAATTCAATTCAAGTTTATTTGTATAGCGCTTTTCACAATACAAATCGTTGCAAAGCAACTTTATAGTTCTGAAAATGTACAGTTCTGGCATGATATGAAATTATTCATACCGTGATATTTTGGTCAAACCGCCCACTCCAAATCTATTCTATCCACAAATATGTAGGCCTACATAGTTCCTTTTTCTTTTACTGAGATTTGCTACAGTTCATGAAATTATACTCCTAAATAAGATTGTTGCTTGCTTTTTTTAGACTCTTGTGCACATATTGAGATGAAATGGAGTGTGTAGCAAATAAATAAAAGCAGCTGTGCAATTCTCCCCAGACTGGATGGCAGTCATACCCCCAAACAGAGGCGAGGGACCCCTATGAAAGAGAGACAGCTGTCCAAACCGCTCAGTGAACGCACAAACAGCTCGGACAGTGAGAGATCACCCGAGCTCAGCCTCACCCCTCAGGTAACAACCTCCACACACACACACACACACACACACAGAGAGCGAGCTAGCACTTAGCCAAGAACAGCTGCCTCACTCTTCTTAAGTTGATCTGACTGAAGCTCAGCAGAATCGATAAACCCCCAAGGGCTATTTGCTCAGGAAATTGTGTGTTTGTGTGCGTGTGAGAGGGCAAACCAGAGAATATGGTGATTCATTTGGGCCATGCGTGAGGATTAGCGAGCGGGAGGAGTGGGTGTGATGCTAGAGAAAGGAGAGAGAGAGAGAGAGAGTGGGCGATAATTCTCCTTATGTAACTCTGTACTAGGTCTGGCATGATTCAACACCTGGCTCATATGGCGGTTCACTTTTGTGCAGAGGTGTCAAAACATACTCAAGGGCCATCGTGATGAAGTGTCGTTTTTTAATCCTCCCTGCAGTTTATTAAAAATCTGATACATTTCACAAACATATTTTTGTTGCTCACCATCACTGCAGCTCATTATCATGTTTGTGAGAAACCGTTCGGTTCCTGAGACCGAAATAGCCGCTACTGAGTCATCCGGAATTCGAGAGCCCTTAAAGGTGAAGTTCATATTTTTTCACTGGTAAAGTACTTTCTCTTATCCCAGTTTAATGTGCAGAGAAGACTGTAAGCGTGCTATTCTTTAATTAAAATCCTGAAGAGTGGTGGTTCAACATGTCAACTTATGATTCAGCCAATGGGGAACTGTCTGTTTGACAAAAACAATGGAAGACAGGTTTTGGGAGTGTTTTTGTTTGGACACAATTATTTGTGCAATTTTGTTTGCCGCCACTAGTGGTGCAGAAATGATTAGTCAATAGGGTGACAACATTTAAAATTGAATAGTCTACAGTTAAAAAAATTTTGAAAAGAAGGAACTCTGTTGACCAAGCATTTATTTAATCAAAAATATACTAAAACCGTAATATTGGGAGATATTATTACATAGCCTATTTAAATATATTTTAGAATGTAATTTACTGCTGTGATGCAAAGCTGAATTTTCAGCATCATTACTCCAGTCTTCAGTGTCACATGATCCTTCACAAATTGTTCTAATTTGTTGATTTGGTGCTTAGGAAACATTTCTTATCTATTTTGAAAATGGTTGTGCTGCTTAATATTTTTGTGGATACTTTTTTCTGTATATTTTGATGAATAGAAATACAGATGTATTTATTCATTTGCTGATGATAGCATATATTTGAAAAATAAATATTTTGTAACAGTGTAAAAGTCTTTACTGTCATTTTAAATCAATTTAATGCACCATTGTTGAATAAAACTATTTTCGTTTTTTTAAAACAAACTTTTGAACAGGCTTTTGATACATTTACATTGAATAAAACTCATAAAATGAGTAAAAATATGTAGCTGAGGCAAACACCTCATGATAAAATGCAGCATTAAATTTAATTTATCTAAAAACAAAACATAAAATATGCCTTGCAAGGATGAACCAAATGAATTAATGAATCAGTGACTATTTTGGATTCATGAGCTGTGCAAACACAAATTCTTAAAAAAAGCTACATTATTTTGAAAGCAGCTGAGCTGCTGTTACACTTCTGTGAAGGTAGGTAAAATTCCTAACACTGGAAATTATACACTGCACCTTAAAGTTAAATGCTTAAAATGCTAGGCTGAGAAAATGAAGGTGAACAAGATGCTTTCAGTCATGTTTTTTTATCTGTAGATGCCTAGGAAGATAGTGTACGACCAGCTCAACCAGATCTTGCTGTCTGACAGCACTCTTCCTGACAGCCTTATCCTGGTCAATGGCAGCGACTGGCAAGGACACGTAAATACCAGTCCATTTCACTTCCTGTGTGTCTGTCTGTCTGAACATAGCCGTTCTTGTGTTCAATTAATAACTGCTTTAATTTGACGTTGAACATCTGTGTTGTGTCAGTATCTTAGCGCATGCTGATGTTTTTATCCATTCTGAAGTAGAGTAATGACTCTGTGTGTGTTCTGCAGTATGTGGCTGAGCTGCTGCAGGCCCAGAAGCTGCCGGTGGTCTGCACCTGCTCTGGATCAGAAATCCAGGCCGTCCTTTCCGCCCTGCTCACACGCATACAGAAATTGTAAGTGTAACTGTGGTGGAATCAGTAAGAATAAACACAAATGTGAAATGACATGACTGGCTGTCAGATGATCAGATCTCATGATGTTAAATTGTGTCTGCACTGCATTGACATTCATCTTTTCATTGTTCCTTCTTAATTCTCACAGCTGCAACTGTAACTCCATCATGCCCAAACCGTTGAAGGTGGTGGCGGTTGGAGGTCAGAGCTACTTAGGAGCCGTCTTGAGATTCTACGTCTCTCAGCTCGCCAACAAGATGTCTGACTGGCTCAGCCACATGAAGTTCCTTGTGGTGCCTGTTGGTGCGTATAAATAACACAATGATTCTGCACACAACAATGACAAAAGCTTTCCAAAAACTGTCAAAAAATGCAGGATGTATCATGTGAGCGTCTCCACAGGCTCTCACCCCGTGGCCAAACACCTGGGTTCTCTGGACAATCGCTACAGTTCTTCCTTCCTGGACAGCTCATGGCGAGAGTTTTTCAGCCGCCCAGAGCCTCCTCAGACTGGTAAGTAATGCATTTGTTTAACCCTCTACAGTTATTTCAAGTGTCAACTCGATGTGGATATGCAGCATTTCTCTTTCCTGTGCCTGTTGATATGTATTGTATTGGCGATTTGTCTATAGGCTTTGTGCTTGTATCTCTTCAGCTTCCTCTGCTGACTTTGTGGATGTGGCCGGGCGAATTCTACAATACATCAATGGATCTACGGTTACTCATCAGCTTCCCATTGCTGAGGCCATGTTGACCTGCAAACACAAGACGTGAGTGAGATGATTTCTACCATCCCATCATTTCATATATTTTTGATTATATTTTATAATTTATTTTATTTTACTCTTCTAGGCAAGATGATGATTCCTACCAAAATTTTGTTCCATTTGTGGGTGTGAGTATATTTTGTTACACTGCTGTTCAAAAGTTTGTAGTTGTAGTAAGATTTTTCAAAGCCATTTATTTAAAATAGAAATCATTTGTAACTTTATAAATGACTTTACTGTTACTATTGATCAATTTAATGCAAATAAAAAATAATGACCCCAGAATGTATAGGTGCATCTCAATAAATTAGAATGTCGTGGAAAAGTTAATTTATTTCAGTAATTCAACTCAAATTGTGAAACTCGTGTATTAAATAAATTCAATGCACACAGACTGAAGTAGTTTAAGTCTTTGGTTCTTTTTTCCACGACATTCTAATTTATTGAGATGCACCTGTATACTGTAATGTATATTGCAACATATTCCACAATCACAGCTTAATTTCCAATGATGGATAGATTGATATTTAATTTTTTTCTTGCAACAGGTGGTTAAGGTGGGATTGGTAGAGCCCAGCCCAGGATCTTCAGGTTTGTCATGTGTTTTGTTTCACCAGTAATATTGTATTACCATTAAGGATGGGAACAGAGAACCAGACAGCAGTCCCAGTGTAGTTTGATTCAGGGTTCCCACGCTTCTTGAAAGTACTTGAATTTCAGACATATGGATTCAAGGCCTGGAAAGTACTTGAAAACACACATAAGTCCTTGAAAGTGCTTTAATTAAATTTGAAATAAATTTTGTTTATGGCACTATTTCAAAAATTATCCTATATGTTCTGTCAAAGACAATGAAACGGCACTAATGATTGGGGGTGGAGATGGGGCAGCGCGAAAAAAAAACTGTTGATGCGCAGCCTAGAGCCCTGAGCGGGACAGTTTTCTTAAGCCCGCTCCCGCTGAATTTCTGACCATTACCGCCCACTCCCGCAACGTGTGTGTCTCGCTCCCGCAAACATTCTAATATTGTACGTATATACAGGGATTCAAGTTTTCCGTCGCTACAACGGATTTCCGTCAATTAGAAAAAATGAGGGGAAAAGAAACATGTAGCGCATTGTTGTTGTTCTGTCGGCACACCAAAAATCATCCCCGCCACGGCTGCTATTAGCAGAGAACACAGAGCAGGACTTGAATTTCGGCACGGGACTGCGGCTATTAATAATAATTCTACTCCAGGGATGGGCAACTTTGATAGTGACGAGGGCCAGCATTTTTTCTCCTTTATACCAAAGGGCCAGATTACTAATCCACGTCCACACACCGTTTTACTCAATTTCCTTTTTATTGAAGGAAATTAAAGTATAACTAATGTCATTTGTTTTTAAAGATTTTATTAAGTATAA
>NW_015627238.1:73554-74668 GCF_001515625.1 Sinocyclocheilus rhinocerous
AAAAATAATGTGTTTTTTGAACATTAAAGCATGTCAGCATATTCTGTTACAACAAATACACAAAATAATGCCCTTTAAGACCTTTAAAGACCTTTTTAGGATCTGCACTTCACATTTCAGCCTTTAAACAATTTTTTAAGAAAAGGGATGAGTCAAAAGTATTAATTATTATATTAAATTAAACAATTATTATCAATTAATTATTATATTAAATAACATATTAATATATCTTAGTGTCTTAATTGTTTCAATTTTTATAATGCATTAGCTTTTTGTCGATCCACTGGTTCACATTTAAAAATATGTAGCAAAAATAGCAGATGGGCTTTTTGAAAAAGCAAATTCGTTCTCTGCCAGCAGGTTTCACTTTCGGCCATTTAAGCGTTTGCATGGCCTTAAATGTAAACAATTTAACTAAAGATGTTTTAAGGAACCGTGCGGAAACCCTAATAAGAACATAGTCCAGTGCAAACATTTCTGTCATGCATTTGGCAAAAAGCTTTTGTTGCCTATGTTTTTTTCCTTTGAAATTTGAGGCAAGTGCAACTCTGGCGTCCCCGTTGTTTGTGAGCAGTGGTGTGATGGCGATTTAAATAAAATACAGATTTCCAAACAATCCAAACATATGGGTATCCACTTGAACTTGGTAAAAAGATCGCGCTCTCATTTTTTGTGCACCCACAGATCGCGATAAGGAGAGGGACAACTTTTAATAGTTAGTTATTAAGGGAGTTTGCAAATGTGATATTGATTTAATACAACAGTTCCATAAACAAGTACTGCCTGATTTTGCGAAAATAGTTCCAAATAAAGTAACAGCTCAGCCGCTGCGCATCTCTAAAAGCAAACACAGCGGTGTTTCATTCATGAATGAAAGTGCGTTTTTGAACGAATCTAGTGAGTCAGTGATTCATGATTACCCATTCATAAAGACTTGTTTCATTCCTGAATGAATCAGCCGTTCAAACAAATCAATTGAATCAACGATTCAGTGATTAAATCCGTGATTTGCCGCCACCTGCTGGCGGTTTCAGTTTCATTTTTAGGTATAATTGCAGTTATATAAATCATTTAATATTTCTGTATTCAAAATTGTATATTTAAAACATTAATC
>NW_015627238.1:80007-80480 GCF_001515625.1 Sinocyclocheilus rhinocerous
TGTGAGAGAGAGAGAGGGAGCGAGAGACAGGGTCACATCACAGTGGAGTCAGCTGTCTTAACCGTGGCTTGTGTACTGTAAACACATACCAGCTTCATCACTGTGTCTGTCACGTGACTCTGTTGCCCTTTCGGGCTTGAACTGATGGTAAAACTAACGACATTATTAACTGTCTTGATATTTACTTTGGAAGCTGAAGCGATTATGGTAAGGGGCGTTACATTTCTGACGCATGCTTGTGTTCGGCCAATCACAATGCACTGGTTCAGCTGGCCAATCAGAGCAGACTGCGCTTGTCAAAGTTTTGTTGAAAACTACGTGTTTTAGAGAGGCGGGGCATAGAGGACCTACAATAATAATGTAATAAAAAATAATGTGTTTTTTGAACATTAAAGCATGTCAGCATATTCTGTTACACCAAATACACAAAATAATGATCTTTAAAAAAAGCATCATATGACCCCTTTAAAAAA
>NW_015627238.1:80490-80635 GCF_001515625.1 Sinocyclocheilus rhinocerous
TTCAAATGTTTTAAAATTGATCATCCGAGTCTAATATGATCCAGCGGGCCGTACTAAAACACTGCGGGCCGTCAGTTGCCCATCCCTGTTCTACTCATTCCCGCAGGTTCCGCGCTTATAACGCAATGACAGATGACGGAACGTA
>NW_015627238.1:81973-82189 GCF_001515625.1 Sinocyclocheilus rhinocerous
CCCGCAGGTTCCGCGCTTATAACGCGATGACAGATGACGGAACGTATCATTTGCACGTGGTTTTGAGTCTTGAGAACTCACTCGCGCGCTCTCATTTTTTGTGCACCCACAGATCGCGATAAGGAGAGGGACAACTTTTAATAGTTAGTTATTAAGGGAGTTTGCAAATGTGATATTGATTTAATACAACAGTTCAATAAACAAGTACTGCCTGAT
>NW_015627238.1:82199-116259 GCF_001515625.1 Sinocyclocheilus rhinocerous
AAATTCTCATCACTTTGCACTGAAATTTCCTTTTAGCTTTTTCCAAATATTTATTTGACTCCTTGTAGGTGGAGATTGTGAGGAGGGTTTGCCTTTGAGTTTGGCAGTTCCATCGACGTCTCCACCGGCTCATGGATCTCCCACTGGGATGATGAAAGATTCTGCAACGCCTCCTCCATCACCATCACTAAGCGGACTGGCCGCACTAGGGTTTGTGTACAATATTGTACAGAAATCTGCACCGCTCTGCTGTTTCTCACATTGCTTTAGCTTACAGCTGTTATCTCTTTAAAAATGCTGGCCTGGTAAAAACTAAATCTGGTCAAACTGATTCTGTTATCTAGGAGCCCCTGCATGTCTCATGGTATGGATGCCATTGGGCTGCAGGTGGATTACTGGGTGTCATCAGGGGCTGAGAAGCGCAAAGATGGCGAGCGGAGAGAGACAGGCAATAAGATCACTTTGAAGTGTGCGTTCAGATCCCTGCAGGTTAGCCGACTGCCCGGCTCCTTTGAGCTCCAGACTGGCTCTAACACCATGTCCATGACTGTGGTGACCAAGGAGAAGAACAAGAAAGGTGAGATGGTCTACTAGATTTACACATTTGTCCATTTGCTCACTGGACAAAGGTTACTTGTGTTTTTTTGACTCCATACAGTGTTTTCTAGCCCTGTAATTTCATTTGACATTTTCTTTCTTGCCCTCTGCTCTTTTTTTATTTTCCCCGAAGCTTAGCTTTTTTTTTTTTTTTGGTAGCTCACACTGCAGTGCTACTATTGTTGTTGCTCTCCATATTTATGTACCAACTATATTTTACTCACATTGCCTGTCTTCAGTCCCAACCATCTTCCTGGGGAAGAAACCGAAAGAGAGAGAGACAGAGTCAAAGAGTCAGGTCATTGAAGGCATCACAAGACTCATCTGCTCTGCCAAGAATCAACAAACCAGTCTAAGAGGTACTTATCAACGAAGTTTCTCTGTTTGATTTGATGAAAGACGTCCAAAGATGACAACCAAATATTCCAAATTTGAGGGATTAAAGTTAAAGGGATAGTTTGACCAAAAATGAAAAATTCTGTCATTAATTACTCACCCTCATGTCGTTCCAAACCTGTAAGACCTTTGTTTATCTTCGGAACACAAATGAAGATATTTTTGATGAAATCCGAGAGCTTTCTGACTCTGCATAGACCGTAACAGAGCTACCACGTTCAAGGCCCAGAAAGGTAGTAAGGACATCGGTAGAATAGTCCATGTAACATCAGTGGTTCAACCGTAACTTTATGAAGCTACAAGAATACTTTTTGTGCGCAAATGAAACAAAAATAACAACTTTATTCACCAGTTCCTCTCTTCCGTGTCAGACTTCAATGTGCGTTCACGAGAGTACCACGCATGTGTGTGTGATGCTGCTGACGCAGGCATGGCACGTTTCTGATGTAAAACCTGGATGCACTGCACCTTGTTTACAAGCAGAGGAATGCACACGTATGCACCGTGGTACTGTCGTGAATGGCGACGGACACTGACACGGAAGAGAACAAATCATTGAATGAAGTCATTATTTTTGTTTTCTTTGCGCACAAAAAGTATTATCGTAACTTCATAACTTTACTGTTGAACCACTGATGTTACATGGACTATTTTAAAGATGTCCTTACTACCTTTCTGGGCCTTGAACGTGTCAGTTGCATTGCTGCCCATGCAGGGTCAGAAAGCTCTCGGATTTCATCAAAAATATCTTAATTTGCGTTCCGATGATGAACAAAGGTCTTATGGGTTTGGAATGACATGAGAGTGAGTAATTAATGACAGAATTTTCATTTTTGGGTGAACTATCACTTAAATATTATGACCACTAGCAACTAGTCTTTGTTGTTTATGGCCCTGAAAGGTCTGAGACCATTGGCAAAATGTTTAGTTTCCATTTTCCTACCTGAATATTCAGTGTATTTATTTGATTGAGTGGTTCAATTTAAAAATGAACAAGAATTTCAGAATGTCTTGGTATTTGTTTTGTCCACATGAGCCATGTCACACATTTGTTTATTTGACTAGTGACCTAGAAATAATGCAGATTGCTTCACATTTCATAGTCATAATAACCACACCTTTTGTTTGAAATTTGTCCAAATTCACGTTCAAGTTATATTTTTAGTGTCGCAGCCATTTGGACCCTGTCTATCTAAAGCCATTTGACTCATGAAATGAACATGTTTCAGTGTCTGTAGATGGAATGGAGTGGAATGATGTGAAGTTCTTCCAGCTGGCGTCTCAGTGGCCCACTCATGTAAAGTACTTCCCCGTGGGGCTGTTCGGCTACAACAAATCATCCTCCTAGTGACCTCTGGGGGAAAAAAAACATGGTTAAGTTTCCCAACCCTGCTTGCTGCGGCCTTCAGACGGAATGGGCCAGTTATTGTTCTTGAGGTGGTCATGCTTACTGTACGCGACAGATACTTGAGCCAAAGTGGGAGATGTTGAATTTCTCATCTGTAATTGGTGGGATTATCTGATTTGTTTTGGCCTTTAGAGGGCCAGAGCAGACAAAAGACTTCAGGATAAATAATGTGGGTTGAGAATATTATATATTAATCTTTTCTACCAGTGTTTTGTCTGCTGTGCGATTCATGACGCAATAATATCCCTATATTTAAATGGTACTTGATATTAGTGATTTAAAGTCTTTTGTTGTACAACTTTAATGTATGAATAGTGTTACTTCACCTGACTGAATCTGACATCCAAAGCTTCTCAAAGGCACTTTGTTTGTAAAAAAAAAAAAAAAAAAGCCTTTACTTTAAAAAAATTTTTTTTTCTATGTATAAAATATTCTTCTGTCCACTTGTATAGAAATATATTTCCTTAAGTGATTTTAACTCCATGTGTGTAGTAATCAAAGCATGTACTGTATGTATATGTGCTTACATCAGGGTTTGTCGAAGCTGCTATGGACACCTTATCCATTCCACTGTGGTTCTGAGATCTCTTTGCCGCTGTTAATTTATTAATCTGCCATGACTAAAAGTAATCACTGGTCTCTACCTCCCCAATGCCTTCCATAACAAAGATGATTATCTGAGATGACAACTTTTTTTGTAAAAAAAAAAAAAAAAGCCTTTACTTTAAGAAAACTTTTTTGTCTATGTATAAAATATTCTTCTGTCCACTTGTATAGAAATATATTTCCTTAAGTGATTTTAACTCCATGTGTGTAGTAATCAAAGCATGTACTGTATGTATATGTGCTTACATCAGGGTTTGTCGAAGCTGCTATGGACACCTTATCCATTCCACTGTGGTTCTGAGATCTCTTTGCCGCTGTTAATTTATTAATCTGCCATGACTAAAAGTAATCACTGGTCTCTACCTCCCCAATGCCTTCCATAACAAAGATGATTATCTGAGATGACTAATAATAAGGGTAAATGTGACGCTTTGGTTTATTTTGTACCTTCCAAGTGACCTAAGACAATGTTTGGAAATCGTGGTACCATTACTGCCTTTCTAAATCTGTTGTGCTAAACCTAGTTAGTTTGCATGATGCAGTATATTGATCAGTATGATTGCAGTAAACGTGGTTATTTTGATAACACTACATGTGAAAAGTCAGTATTGTATACTGTATTTTGGTCTATAAAGCTGTAGTGTGATATTTTGACATTTACGTTAAATGTAAAATAAGTAATAAATCTATTGTAATTGCAATCTCTGTTTTAGTTTACTTTTTGTTTAAAATGTTCGAATGCTGAAAATTTGTACATTTGTTGCATTCTGTAAGAAATTCATAATTTAGCACTTTTCTTCAATATGGTGCGTGTTGATTTCATTCTTAATATTAGGCTGTTAAAAAAACGTGACTTGGGCAGAAGAACATTTACACAACTACAGAAAACTTCTACTTGATAACTTGCAGAAAGCTGATTTCAGTTTTGCACATTTCGAAACCACTGTAACATACCATAACAATGTTGTTCATTTTACAAAACCTTTAGAAATCAATTCTTATTAGATGTGAAATTTTTAAATGAGGTATCATAAAACCAGTGTGCAACAAAGATCCCAAAGGTCATCTGAGCTTTTTTGTAGTCTGTGTTTTAAGTGTAACGTTACAATAATTGAAATATTTGTAATTTGGGTCAGTTTTTTTTTAGAAGAAGAAATGAACCCCATTGTTCTCTCTGTTGGTGTATTTGTCCTTGCCAAGGCTGTCAGCTGTAATTAAGGCTTTAGAGTCACTGTGCTTTCCCACACGCACACACACACAAAGGCCTGGGGGTGGCAGGATAGTGGGGGTGGGACTCATCACTACAGTAATAAGACAGCCATTGAGATGGAAGGAGAGAGCTTGAGAGCTACACAACAGAACTGTGGAATAAATGGGCCTGCAAGTGATGCGTCATTGCCAATTGTTTGAAATAAGAAAAATGGCCACAATTCAAGTGCAAACGTGCATTAAAATGATCCCACTTGAGTGTTTCCCCTACCCCATCCAGGTGCAGTCCGGGTGACCATGAGGGAGTCTGGTGTGGAGGTTGTGCAGGGAGATTCTGTCACACTGCCCTGTTCATTCTTCACCATGATGCCCTTGTTCAGATTCAGCATCATCTGGACTCTGACCCCGCTCTCAGACCCCGACTCCCCCATACAGGTCAGTCTATCGATCTATCAATTCATTTTACTAAAAGTTTCATAGAATGAATGGACTGAACTGTGACAATGATCAACTAGGAGAACTTGAGGCCTATTTACACCAAAAATGATAACTATTACGTTAACTATGACCAAGATTTAAAAATAGAGAATAATGGAGTCCATAATTATAATGTTTTTTTCACCTGATGAACAATTAGAACATTGACAGCCAATCAAAATCCATCAAACTTTAAAGTGTGGAACTTGAGGCCAGGACACACCAAGCCGATGGTTGGTCACTGGCTAATGTCAGGCCGTCGGTGAGTGTCTGTTGGGCTAGTTTTTGCAATGTGTTTCACATGTTGGCGGCAGTTTGCCCCATTTAACATGTTGAATCGTGTTGGGCCACAGGTGTGAGAGTGAGAACTCTGATTGGACGTTCAGTTTAGCGAACGAGTCAATGCAAGAGAATTACTGCATAAATGATTAAAATAGGCAAACGAGCATTCCAGTATGCAAATATTTTCATAAGCCATATAGTCCACTAAAAATGAAAAGTTTAATCTTTTACTCAACACCATGTCGTTCCAAACCTATATGAGTATATTTTTGTTTTCTGCATTTTTGTTTATATAAAGGTAAATGTAATCTCTTATAATACTAGGTAAAGAAAATTTGAGGAATAAATTAAAGGGAACACAACATGTCAATATGTTGTCTTAATGTACGTATGTAGTGAGCACACAATAAGTTGTATTAGCAACACTTTGAAAACAGTTTGAAAATACAACTGATCTCCATTACTTTTTAATTCATTAAAAAGAAAAAACACTTTAGGTTTCAATATCTTCAATGTGGAAATAACCTTTACTGTACCTTCTGATCACACTGCAAAAACAAAAATGTTTGGTCTTACTTTCCAGTCTAAACATTCTGAAATCAAGATACATTAATACATTTACTCCAGAAGCAACATGACACAAATTCACTGACTGATATTTGTTCTTGTTTTAAGCATAAAGTCACTTAATGCTAATTTTTGTTATGACTCTTGATTTGAGGATGTTTAGATATTGGAAAACAAAAATACTGAGGAAGACAAATTTTTTTGCAATGTACGCAACATTGAATTTCATGACTAAGAATTTATTTAATTTAATGCCGTGACTTTATGAATTTAAGACTTTCAGTTCACTTTTAAGACTCTTCAGCTAAGGCCTTAAACTATGGATGGGTGAATTAGACCCACAGAAACCCTGAAAAAGATAATTTGAAGAATGATGGAAACCAAACAGTTTCACTTCACATTGACTTGCATTGTATTTACTGTCCATATAATGCAAGTCAATAGGAAACAAAACTGCTTAGTTACCAACATTCTTCAAAATATCTTTGCTTCCTGCAGAAAAATAAAGTCATAGGTTTAGAACGACATGGGGGTGTGAGTAAAAGACTGAAATGTCATTTTTTGTTGGGCTATCACTTTAAAATACCTTAAAACCTGTTGGTCTGGATGATAAAGTTATTGTTATTATATCATTCTTGGTGTAAACAGTTATACGCAATATTGAATCCCAGATTAAAATAAAGCTCTGAGGGTTAGGATGCATCTCGGTCAGCTCCCTAGTTCACTAGTCAGGGAACTGACCAGGGGTTCAAACATTTTAAACGTTAAACAGGAATAAAATAAAAGTCATAACGACATTGGCCAGGGTCCTTGACTAGAGTCCAAATTCATGTACACTATATACTGCTTCACAAGCTGATTCAGGTGTCAGCTGAGATTTTAGTCTTTACAATGACATGCACTGTATAAAGGTACTAGATCACATTTCCAACGTTTTTGGAAAGATGTTTTGTCAGCTGAACCATTGCCATGTTAAAGGGGTCATATGATGCTGCTAAAAATAAAATTATTTTGTGTATTTGGTGTAATGAAATGTGTTTATGTGGTTTAAGGTTCAAAAAACACATTATTTTTCGGATATCATCAGGCCAAACAAAGTAGTTACGCTTTCACAACGAATCACACAGTGCCTTCACGACATGGCGGCGCCAACAACAATACTACAGCGAGAATAAAAGTTACGCCTTCTTTCTTTGCGTGAACATTTGGGGCGGCGTTATGCAAATCTTCCCACATAGCGACATAGATATGTGGGGGCGTGTTAGAACGAGCCGTTTTAGGTAGGCGTGGCTGACTCTTAACTTTTATAAAGAATATCTCTTTGGATTTGAGACTTTAGTATTTGCAACTTTACAGATCTTCTTTATGCACCAAGAGCTTGTAACACTCCAAAGAGAAAGGAAAAATTGAAATCGCATCATATGACCCCTTTAAACAACTACAATTCTCATTTTCATTCTTGTCAAAAATACTGTAAATATGAGTATGATCTGTAAGGACTGGTATCTCTGTCGTTGTGCAGGTGATCGTGTATGATCACGGACAGGTGATTGAAAGTCCTTCATTCATGGGCAGGGTGGGATTTGTGGGAATGCCCTGGAGCGCGGACATCATTTTGAACTACACGCGTGTCTCTGACGCTGGAGTCTATCGATGTGTGGTCAGCAACCCACCTGAGACTGGAGACCCTGGCATAGGAGAGCTCAGCCTCACTGTTTTGGGTATCATATACTGCATCATAATAGTCATACTAATAGCTTTTTCACAGCTAACTATGCAATATCACACGAGCAAAAGTGCTGTCGCACTGCTGCGATTCTAAACACAACGCACTAGGTCAAACAATTAAACCAACAACAGGACTGCAAGTGTGATGTGGCTTTTATATAACAGTTCCGTAAACATCAAATTGAGTAACTTACATTTGAGACACAGTATTGCAAGTTAAAACAGTCTGATGTCGCTCCGTCAACGAAAATAGGTCCAAACAAAGACACAACTGCAGTGGCGCTGGAGTGTTCCTGAATGAATCGGTTGTGTTGAGCGAATCGGTTGAATAAATGAATCAATGACTCACTCAGAAACAGTCGCTCACGAAGTAACCTGTAAAAAAAATCACTGATAATGGCTCAATTTGGATTAGCATACTAGCATATTACGTTTTCATCATATAAAGAAAAATTATACAAAAATTGTAGTTTTTTCATATTTAATGTTGTCGATGTTCATAACAGTCTCCTAACAGAAAAACGGTTGTTATTAGCAAACTAAAACTATTAAAATAGTTTTCATTAATTGAAATAAAGCTGACCTAAAATAAACTATTAATATGCTGAAATATAAAAAAAAACCTTAACCTAAAAAAAAAAATGTTGTATTGGAAGCTAACTGAAGTAATATCCCATTCCCAGCTAACAATTTTTGGTTCCCAGAACGTTCCCAAGAACATTCCCTGTTGGTTAGCCAGGAAAGTTTTCTTAACGTAAATAGAACGTTCCCTTTAGGTTATAGAGGAATGTTCTGGGAACGTTCTCGGTAGACTGCGGGAACGTTCTATTTACATTCCTAGAAGGTTCCCAGAACATTCTCCTAACCTCTTTACTCCGATATACCACTACTGGACATCAGTAATCCAGCACTCCCGCGTCCCGTAGAGTAAGCGGCATGGAAGACGGACGGATATGGACCTCAACAATCAGTACTACAAACATGTCCCATGTCTTAACGTTCTCAAGTTTAGGTTATAAAAAAAGAACCTCCAGGGAACGCTCCTAGAATGTTATTTGGTTCACAAAAAAATAACCAAATGGGAACCATATGGGAACGTGAGGGGAACAGTGCTACAATTACTAAAATCTAAAAAGCTAAATATCCATAAAAAAATTAAATAAAAGTGACAAAGTTAATAACAAAATTACTAAAACTTAAAATAAAACGGATAAAAATAAAAGTTAAAGAAAGCTAATTTGAAATATTCATAAAAACTATAAAAATTAAAATAACAGTGAACCATAATACCGCAGATTAAGGAGGCCAGGATGGTCAGCCAAACTGTTTTGCAACCACATTTCCACCAGTGTTTGGGCAGCATATTATTATTATTTTTTGCCTACATTCAGACATGATTCATTCCAGATCCTGCTGCTATACTTCACATAATGTTTAACTCTTTCTCCTTGTAGGCCTATGCTTTCAGGTTTCATAACTTTTTCTCTGTGTGTGTGTGCAGCACCTCCGTCTCTTCCTGTGTGTCTATGGGAAGGGGACACCGACGCTGGAGGCAATGTGCTACTGTCCTGTGTGGTGGCGGAGGGCTTTCCTACTCCACAGGTGATCTGGGAAAAGCTAGAACCGGATAAGATGACACTGCCAGTGAACATGGATGGTAAAAAAAGCTTTATTACAGAGGTACAAAACATCAGGCATGCAGAAACAATTTTTCATACCTGTATCTGTCGCAGGTGACACGACGGGCTCGGTGCACATTGCCAACATGTCAGCGCAGACCTCTGGCCTCTACCGCTGCTCAGTGACCAACCCACTGGGAACCCAGCACTGCTACATTAACCTGTCTGTCTACACACGTGAGTCTCTCTGTACTGCAGGTTTGAAATGACATGGGAGTGAGTAAATGACAGATTTTCTTTCTTTCTTTTCTGTGAACGTGTAGCTCCGGATAATTCTCCTGGCATCCTGCAGGGGGTGCTGTTGAGTCTCTCCATGGCCCTGCTCCTGCTGGCTCTGATGGTGCAGGAGAGCAAATGGAGGAACAGCCATGAGGAAGATGAGTGCTATAATGAGATCAAATACACACCCTCTCTCATTAAACGCTCTTTTGTTTGAGACAAGGACAGGAAGTGATCATCTGGATCATCTCTGCACTAATCTATTGTGAAGGCCAGTTTGTGTCAAAGGGGAGAACATAGGCTACATAAAGCACAGATTTATATTTTTTCTGATAAATAATCCTTTGTGGTCCAGTGCTTTTTAAGTGCTTAAATGCATTAAAGTTACCCCAAAAACTACAGTCACTATTGTAAACAGACGTCAAATTTTTTTTTATCTTTAGGTAATCGATAGCATGCCACAAATGCTATAAAATACATTTTAATTGTATTTAACCCAGAATATAAATTTAGGGACTTCTAAAGCACAAGCTGTACATAATCTCAACAGACAATCAGAAGTCACCATACATTAATGCAAGTTGAGTTTGGTCTTTTGGTAGATATGTATATGCTTTGTAGAGGGTCATATTGGACATTGATTTCATTCGGTAATTTCATACATGGCTTAAAGTTGATTGTAATTGCATTTGCTTTTGGAATTAAACCTCCAATTTAACTAATAAAAATGTGGATCAATACAAGCATTTTTAGTTTGAGAAAATTCATTTGAGAGTTAATTTGAAACTTTTTGCATATTTTCATTTTTTTTATATATATATATATAAATATACACTGAACAAAATTATAAACGCAACACTTTTGCTTTTGCCCCCATTTTTCATGAGCTGAACTCAAAGATCGAAGACTTTTTCTATGTACACAAAAGGCCTATTTCTCTCAAATATTGTTCACAAATCTGTCTAAATCTGTGTTAGTGAGCACTTCTCCTTTGCCGAGATAATCCATCCACCTCACAGATGTGGCATATCAAGATGCTGATTAGACAGCATGATTATTGCACAGGTGTGCCTTAGGCTGGCCACAATAAAAGGCCACTCTACTGATTCAAATCGATATAAATGACTTCTATTCCTATAGTTTGTGAATCAAATTTACCACCCTCTACATACATTTTGACATGGAGGGAAAAAAAAGACCAATGGATTCACAAAAAAACTGTTTTGCAAACAATGACACAAAAAAGCTTTAATTTAAATAGGAGGGGGAAAAGAAATGACAAAAAAACTGTACATAACTTTGAATATTCAATAACAGTTTTTAAATAAAATGATCCTCCATGTAACTAAAATTAAAAAAGAAAACAAAATACAGGATGGTGTACTATTTTACAATAGTTGTGCAAAAGCAGTATTAACCGATTCATTCCCCAGACTTCATGATTCTATGTCGAGAGAGAGAGTCGGACCCCTCCGCAAGCACAGATACACCGAAGCGTGACTCCCCCAAAACTCAAAGTAGTGTCCTCCATTGAAAAACAACCAGAAATCCCAATAATAATAAAATAGATTTATATATATATATATATATATTTATATACAAAACATGCTGTACATATATGGCAGAGATGGATTAGATCCCTTTTAAATCACTGACACCCAAGACCATCCAGTAACTTGTGCTTTCTCCCAGTTCGAGACGTACTCCCTGTTGCTTTGGAAAAGTCACCCTATTAAAGATGAGAGAAATGGTCCTGATGGAAAGAGAGAAAGAGGTTGATCGGCCTCGAACCAAATGCTCGATAGCTACTGAAGTCCATTGCAAGAAGCCATAAACGGGGCAGGTTTGCTCAGCAGACTGCATGAGAGACTTGAGATGGTGGTGTTCGGAAATAGACTCTGCTGCACAGTCTGCAGAGAGACTTGATGTTTAGTGTTCAAACAACTTGTGATATGGTCTGTGATGGGCAGAGAGGCTATCTATTTTCAGTGTTATAAACCTACTAACAATCTGTGGTTTGAGTGAGAATACGAATGCGTGAGCATGATCAATTCGGTGTGAACTGCCTCTACTGGCACTAAACGAAGCTAGAGGCTCAAATCACATCAAAACTTCAGAACAAGAATCGGCCGTTTTGAATCCATCAGCTTTGTAAAATTAACACAATGGGGCCTCTCAACAGAAAACCGCATTATTTAGCATAAAACGGCATTACTCTGTGGAACCAGTGTAAAATTTCCGGCAAAAATCCTTCTTTCACCTGAACACCATCTGTCGAATCGAAAAGCACCATTTTCCCATGGCGGCCCCCGCATGCTGACTCTCAAACCATATCGTTCGACGCGAAGCCTTTTTCAGAGCACAGCTCAGCCACGTCAATCATTTTAAGCTGGGAAATTGTATGGTGAAAAAGCGCTGAACGGCTTTCTGAATCAGAAAACCACTTTAAACAGCTCATGGGAAATTTCAAGCTCCTTTACATCGACACGCCGCAGCTATTCCAGGCTGATGTCAGTGTTGTATTGTTTGACTGCGAGCATTTGATATGTTTTGTTGTTGTAGTAGAGCCAGTAAGTGCCCTGCTTTCCACAGCAGGCGGTCTGAGCTTCGTTCGCCAACAGCAGATATTTAACATCAGAATGACATCGAACTTTCCAGTTGTATTACACACAGATTTAGGGAATTAGTTAGTCACAATCCGGTGGATTCAAGAATGGGGGCAAAGGTTACAGTTCACTCATGTCCAGCTACTATCAGCACAATCAACAAAAAAACAGCCACTCCGCACATCTCCATTTGAGATCAGCAATCAAATAAATCTTTGTCTTTAGAATCGGTACATCTTTATTGTTTTTTTCCCCCATCAAGTTCTTCCAACTAAAACGCTGGAGTTTAGAAGTCAAAGCAGTAGTTTGGTTAGTTCTATTAGTAGTAGAGGGGGTGGTGCAGTAGCAGTAGTATTGCAGTAGAGGGAGACAAACTGCAGGCACTTGCAGCAGCAGGAAAAAGCCTGATGGGAGGCCAGGAAGCCCTCGTGTGCTCCGGCCCACTACATCACCATCAGAGCCCAATCGGTAGGGAGCAGTTTAGGAATTTAGTAGGTAGTCTGATTGCCTGTGGGATGTACAAAGAAAAGAAAGAAAGAGACAGACCACCGGTTTGATGACGTCTTCTTTGTCCCAACTGTCCTACGAATCTCAGGCCCCTCCGTCCTCACCTGAGCCGGCTGTAAACTACGTAGGGAGCACCAGGTGCTAAGGGAAGTGTGCATGTGAGCGAGTATTTGTGTGATTATATTCAAGTCTTATCCCTGAAGCTCGCTGAAGAACGGTCGTGTGGTGATGGGTGACATGATCGAATGTCTTTGCTGGAATGTGTGAGCTACGAAATGACGGCTCAGTGAGGGGGAATCAAATTTGAGTCCTTTGGTCTTGAAAGGACAGTGGCTTGTGTGGTGGAAAGCTCTGGGCCTCAAAGGGAGAAATCCTGCACAATACGGCTGATGCGTAGGGGTAAAAACGAAAGCTTGAGTAGGTTTAAGGCTGCTACAGAGGAGAGGAGAGTTCCCTTTTTGTTACTGCTGGTGGTACAGGTCACCGATTCGCTTTGATTTAATGACCTGACCCTCTTTATCTAAGAAAAGAAGAAAATCCCTTAAGATTGCACTGACTGGCCACTTTTTTTGGCTTTTGGGCCTGGAGGCCAGAACAGTAGCCAAAGAAGCTTAGGAGAGCTCAGTCCAGAGTTCATTACTTAACGCAGCACTCTTCTAGTGTGCTTCTGTATCTGGTGATGTGTTTATTAAGGAGACTTGCGAGAAACCTCCTAATATACGCAGAACTGACTGAAGATGCTTGCATTATAAAAAGGGTTGATAAGGTCAGCTTGAAGTCCTCCCAGCTCGCTCTCTCTGGATGGCGAGGATGACCATGGGCTCGTCTGATCCCAGCTGTGCAGGCTCAGCAGAGGTGCTCAAGTAAAGGCAGTTCTGTAGACTCCTTCCGTGCACTGGGCGGGTCTGATGATGTAAGGGGCGTGGTCTCAGAGGGTATGACTGCTCCCATAGGATCCAGTGTTGGGCTGGCATCCGAGGGCAGGACAGGGAGGGGAGGCTGCGAAGGCTAGGAAGAAGTAAATAAATAGGGTATTAATATTTATACTAGTCAAAACTTTGACTTTCTCTCTCATGCTCACAGAAGCTGCATTTATTGATCAAAAATACAGTATAAATTGTGAAAAATATTACAGCTTAAAATAACTGCTTGCCATTTCAATATATTTTAAAATGTAATTTATTTCTGTGACAGCAAAGCTGAATTTTTAGCAGCCATTACTCCAATCTACAGTGTCACATGATCCTTCAGAAATCATTCTGATATGAAGAGTTCTGATATGTTGAACATTTCTTTAATTATCAGTGTTGAAAACAGTTCTGCTGCTTAATATTTTAGTGAAAACCATGATGCATTTTAGGATTCTTTGACAAATAGAAAGTTCAAAGAACAGCATTTATTTAAAATAGATTTTGTTTTGTAACATCATATATTTCACTGTCAATTTTGATTAGTGCTGCTGTCAAACGATTAATCGTATACAAAATACAAGTTTTTGTTTGCATAATATATGCGTGTGTTCTGTGTATATTTATGTAAATATAAATACACACATACAGTATATTTTTTGTATATATATATATATATTTAATATATAAACATAACATATTTTTCTGAAATATATACATGCATGTGTGTGTATTTATATATACATAACAAATATACACAGCACACACACATATTAAAGTAAACAAAAACTTTTATTTTGGATGTGATTAATCGCGATTAATCGTTTGACAGCACTAATTTTGATTAATCAAAGAAAAAGTTTTAAAGTGTTGATTGAAGATTTTTTCTTTATGATATCCAGACAGTTGTACCATTCTGACATTTTTAACTACATGCCACTCAAAAAATAAGTTTAATTCAGAAATTAAAACGTGCCCATCATAGAAGATGTGCATTTAGGATATCTTATGTATTAATAGATCTGGAAGGGAAGCATGCATCCTAACCTGTGTGCGTATGCTCTGTGATGCTGAGCCGTCCCCTTCCATTACAGCAGGTCCATTGAATCCTTTCCTCCCTGACAGACTCCATTTGCTGTACAGAGCCTCATAGGGCAGCCCGCTACCATGTCCCAGGCTTAGGCCCCTCTGAGACGCCCTGTGACTGGGGTTGTCCTGCAGGCTACTGGGGCAGAAGCGGTCTGCAGGCGGCAGGGCCACTGAACTACTGAAAGACAGCTGGGAGCTGGACAGGTGTTGCCCCAAAAGCCCATGGATGGAAGAGGTGCGGTGCAAGGAGCTAACCAGCCCAGCATCCATCCTGCCTTCTGATTGGCTGAGCAGGGCAAGTGGGAGGGGCTGGGGATGCAGCGGCCAGGAAGGCCCAACAGGGTTGTCAGTCCCTTAAGAAAGGAGGGAAAAGTGAAACTTACAGCCTGTACACATCATTGCTTTATTGACTGTAAATTAACGGTACAAGAGAAGCAGGTGGCATACCCATTGAGGTCTGTACAATAGTGTGATGAGGCTGAGGGATGCTGGACGCTGTGTTCTGGGGAGGATGAGCTGCAGGGTTGTTACTGATGGAGGTAGAGCCGCCACCACAATCTGAATCCTCAATGTTCCCCCCACTGTTACATCCGGCACCACAACCCTTCTGAAGCCTGAAGAGAACAGAGAGCATTTAAATAAAAAACTCTGAATGCCTAAAATGTGCTGTAACATGGCAAAATGCACACATGTGCCACCCGACCTGTCCCAGCTGCTGATGAACCACGTGTAAATGTTGTGAGGGCTGATGGGGCCTCCCCAGACAGAACGTAGCTGAACATGGGCCCCAGCGTAGGAGGTGGTGAGTGGGGAGACATAGATAGGGTATCCGATGGGCTGGTCACAGGACGAGTTAATCATGTTCCTCAGGGCTTGTTTGGCATTCTGGATGCTGCCGCGTTCAGGGTTCCGGTTCCGCAGGAAGACCAGCTCCTGCTGCTGTCCGGCCCACAGCCCGCGCACACACTCCCGGTTCACCTGAAGGAAGCAACAGAGAGAGATTAGTTATGGTAATGCCACGATAAGATACACTGTACATGCGTATAAACAGGCTTCTGCAGCAAAGCACCTTGATGACTCTGAAGCTGAGGAAGCGTTTGTTCAGCATGATGATCTTGTACTCGTCACTTCCGTCATCCATAACGTGGCGGAGAGCAAGCAGAGAAGGCATGTTGGCCAGGATAGCGCTGCGCCACACAGGGTCGCCTTCGTGAGAGATCAGCATCTTATCTTCATTAGCAGTGATGGCATCGTACAGCACCACTGGGTCCTCATACTCATCAGGAGAGGTGAAGTGATCCTGTGGAGTAAACGGGAGACAAAAAATTGGCTCATGACAATCAAGTAAACCAGAGATCCATTCCATAATTGCATCATCATCAGACCACGTGATGTTCACTTTACCACACCAAAAGTCTATTTTGGTGCAAGCTATGAATATATCACTGTGTTGGCCTAGAAACCTAATTAAAGTGTGATGTCAATAGGGATGGATGAATGCCTAAGCTGTACCTGGTGCAGTTTGAGGGACATCCGTACACCTGGAGCCACCACCCTGTTCAGCAGATCCATGTCTGCAAAAACCCACTCGTCTCTAGGAGAGGTGATACGAAAGTCGCCCTTGAACAGGGCATGAAGGCCGTAGAGAAAAGGCTCCAAGCTGAACATATAAGAATAAGAACGTATAAGAATCAGTGCATTTTACATCTACAACATAATCCCACTCTCAAAAAAACAACAAAGCAAGAAAATCACGTTTAAATAAATGTTTATGGCCTATTGCCGATTAAAACGGTTTATAGTGGCATTCACACAGTGATTTGTAGCAAGTAACTGGAAGCCAATGAGAGTTATGCGATTTATGGCAATTCATAAGCAGCAGTGATATAAAGTCGCCATGTCCAGCATTGCAAAAGGCTGAGAAAAGCTTAATTTCATGCAAACAAGCACTGATTATGCAGTAACTAGCAGTATGAGTGAAAAAGTGCAGAAATATGATTTGAAAAAATAGGTGCAAACAGGCCCAAGCACTACAGCCCCACTGCCACATACATTTAAGGCAAATGTATTTAAATTGGTAAAAATAAAAAGACTATTTTAACATCCGTTGTACGTCACACTTCCTGCTGCCAGCTGGTGGCACTATGACTGTGAACCACAACAGCCACAACCATGTGATCAGCCCCCATGATTTAGATCAAATTGAAGATATCAGACTTCCTGTTTCCCTATTTTTTTTTGTATGTTCAATATATAGCATCCTTTGGTGAGAATCACACGAATCCCCTTGGAGGAGTATTTCAGAACCTGCAAGTTAGGGTATGCAGCAGTAGAAACACTATTCTGTAAAATTGTTGCATGTGTGAATGGTGCACAACGCATTTAAATAACATAAGTGTTCAGCTTAAGCAAAATTTCTGTAATCAGTTTAAACTCTTACCTGGCTGACATGCTGTGGGAGGCGGTGCCCAGAGCTCGACGGCCCAGAATACACAACCCAAAACACAGTGTGACCAGAGGGGAATCCTTCTCACTCTCAAATGGCTGTAACAGAAGACAAAACAAAAACACACAGTGAGTTATATCTTTGATTCCCTTGTAACCAAACCCCAAGTCAGCAACTGTCAACAGCAAGGCAAGGCCATCATTAAAATACCGTTTGTCTGCGACTGTTGCAGTATTTGATCCACTCCAGGTACACCAGACAGAAGGACGAGGGAGTGATGCCGGAAGCACGGTGGTCGTAGTCTTCATCTATGTTCAGGTTAAATGTGGGGTCACTATCCACGTAGGAAGGGCTGAGGCAGGGCCGCAACGCTTCCTGCACTGTCTCGTTGGCCAACCATTCCTCCAGTTTGGGCGAGCGGGTCACATAGTAAATGATACTCTGAGAAGAAGAAACTTGGATGATTGCTCTGCATCTCAGATAGTGGAGGTTTTATTTGAGTCGCTCGTCTGAGAGGAACTGACCTTGACATAATATGTGATGAGAATTTTGCGCAGGTCAAATACTTGAAGCATGGAAGCTGCGTTGTTGTCGCTAATGCTGTAGCCTTCCAGCACATATTTGGTGGCGGCCACCTCCCAAGCCAACCAGCGCTGGCCAAAGGCCGCGTTGAAGGAGAGCATGTGGGGGAGATGACCTGGCTCACAGCAGCAACAGCCTTCATCTTCCTCCACCCCTTCAGTGATCGCCTCCACCTCCCTCTGCTGGCAATATGTTCCTGAAAACATTCAAGAAAAGTCATTCAAGAAAAAAAAAGAAAAGAAAATTAAGTGAGGAAAAAACATGTTCAAGCCAAATTAGTTGCAGCTAAACATGAAACTATAAAGTATCTGAAAGCACCATTTTATGCACCAAAATTATTCATATTATTAAACTCCACTACCATGTTTTTTCTTGTCATACAAATAAAAGTGACCAAGTCTCTGAATTAAAAAAAAAAAAAGTAATATTTTAGAATCAGTATGAATCATGCTTTGAGATGTCTACACTTCATGACTTGTGCCCTGAATTTTCACAATTTGCAGTCCGGAAGAAGCAACACTAGTTGGCGAAAGTCAGAGCCAGTCTGCAGATTTTGGCCAGTTGGTGTTGACAGATTTCACAGAAAATCAGAGTGTATAATAGGCACAGACTCTGATATTTTGAGCCAATTTTAGAACTCAATTTCATTTGGCATGCACCTCCTAGCTACAAAGCACACTTCTGTGCAAGTTTATTGCGTTCAGAACAACTTAAATGGTCAGGTAGCATGTGATCCTCAGTCGTTTAGTGCTTTTGTCTCTAACCATTAACAAAGTTGGTAAGTTTGACACCTAGTGTTTTAAAAGTCATGTAGTGTATTCCAGTGGATAGAGAAAATAGTGCTGCATTTTGTTCCAGTCCCTCTCCTGTTGGCTCACCTCTGAACTCCAAGCCTCTGAGCTGGAAAGTGACGAGGCCGTTGCCGATCTCAATGATGTGTACGAGAGCGTTGAGGTAGTCGGAAGCCAGGATGAAGCAGTCTCCGGTGCTGTAGTTTCCCCAGCGGCCCAGCAGAAGGTCCCCACACAGTGAGTGCTGCAGAGAGCGTGTCAGATGCTCGTAGAAGATAGAGTTCAAGTTGTTATCATCAGCACCTATCCAAGCGAGAGATAAGGGGAGATGAAAGGATAGATTAAGAAGACAGTAGACAGATGACAGGTCTGTGTAACTCAGATACAATATCACGTACCAGGGTTGCGGTCCAGCTGTGTGGCCAGACGTGTGTTGGAGTGATCCACCCGTTTGGTGCTGAAAGACAAAATGGTATTTAAGGGTTCTAAGTCACGTCTTCAAACATTTTCTGCTAAGACTGAATTAACAAAACAAACAACGTGGCTGACATCTGCTCAAGATTTCTAAAGGCTTACTTGTAGTCTCGCTCCCAGAACTTCACAGGTCGGGTGTATGAAGTAACGAAAACAGCACTGCCCAGCACAGGGTTGAGAGGAGTGGAAAAGAGAGCAGAAAACACAGCTTGTACAAACAGCATGGCTGAGTCTGAGATCAAAACTGGAGTTAAGGGGAATTAATTTTTAATGATAAATAAACATACATATATATATAAACATATGTGTATATACATATATACATACACACACACGTATATATATATATATATATATATATATATATATATATGTGTGTATATGTGTGTGTATATATATATATATATATACACACACACTTGTTTATTTGTGACCAAAACTAGTTATCGACCAAGCAACTGTACCAACTGTGAAAACCAGCTAAAGGAGCTGAGGAGGAACATATAAAACCAATTGTACAGCTGTAACATTGGGCACAAATTAACAAGAACAGGTAAAAGTTATGAGATCAGCATTCAGGTCTGTGTGTGAGTAATGCCAGAAAAGGATACGGGGAACGGCGAATGGCTGAGCGACGGCATGGAAAGCAGAACCCCATGTGATCTGCCAAGGTGCAATGTAGGTCAGCACAAAACGCAGCTTATACAGCAGATCCCACAGCTGCTCACACACAGGAGAGATGACAGCAACATCAGTCTTCATCTTTTGCTTTACAAACCCACACTCCAGTTAGAGTGTAAGTTACACACTACATTCAAACCTTTAAAAATGTCACATAAATAGCATGTATACATTATGTAACTATATCCTAAACTGAATATTTTTGTCTTTTGGAATAATTTCACCAGAACCATTTAGATTTAATAAGTGAAGATAAAATTGATTAATAATAATGAAACCCTTGGTGGCCAGTTATGAGAAATGCTTTCTTTAGACATTCATGCTAATTTTTATTTTACACCGTTCAAAAGTTTGGGGTCAGTTAGATTTTTTTTTAAAGAAATTAATACTTTTATTCAGCAAGGAAGCATTCATTTGATCAAGTGACAGTAAAAACATTTATAATGTTACAAATGATTTCAATTTTGTAAAAGAATCCAGAAAAAAGTATGATGGTTTCCAGAACAGAACAACTGTTTTTAACATTTATAAGAACTGTTTTTTGAGTACCAAATCAGCATATTAGAATGATTTCTGCAGGATCATGTGAGACTGAAGACTGTAATGGCTGCTGAAAATTCAGCTTTTCCGTCACAAGAATAAATTACATTTTAAAATGTATTAAAATAGACATAACATTTCACTCTTTTAAAGTTTTACTGCATTTGTGATCAAATGAATGCAGACATGGTGAACATAAGAGACATAAAGCTGCAGTCCGTAACTTTTTTGTGTTCAAAATTTATATAATAAGCGAGTACACCATGAATCCATTTTCCAAACCGTGTTTTTGGCTTGTCCTGAATTACTACGGTACACCTATAATAAGTGTTTATATTCGGACTATTTAGACTGGTTCGGGTAGGTACCGCTGCGGAGTAGCCCAGTACCTGCGTGATTCATCATAGACATAAACAGAGAGAAGTAGCTCCGGCTACAATGTTCTTCCGCAAGACACACGCAGTTCTGTTTATTAACCGCTAGAGCGCCAAAAGTTACGGACTGCAGCTTTAAATAAAAAAATTGACCAACCACAAACTTTTGAATGGTAGTGTACATATAGAAGTAAACTAGATTACGATAAGAACACTTGCACAACATTATAAGCGGACTCAAGGGACAGATATAAAACGTTACACATAATGAATTTGGGTCTTTTGAAGGCATCTAAGAGAGATGTGGATGTATTCTCAGACCTTGCTGAAGAGGATGGACATGCAGTAGTAGTCGAGGAGGAAGGTCTGTGAAAAGCGCGGATAGTCGAATTGGAAGAAGAGGGCGGTGAAGCACAGAGTGACATACTGCTGAGACGGGATACAGAAGGACGAACGAAGTAGCTTCATTCCAGCCACTGAGATGAATAGAGCACGGCCACTAAAGGAACAAATAAAAGATGTCATCACTGTCCATGTCTAAAATTTAAAGTTTGAAACCACATTGAAAACCTTGAATTCAAAATCTTCCAAAACAAAGAGTAACATCAGCTAGTGTTGTGCTTTATTCTACACTAGGATGTTCCCGTTCTTACTAGGCTCCAGGTTTGTCAGGGTTTTGGCTGACAGTGTGAGCTTCAGTGGTGAGGGAGTTGAGCACTACAGCCGGATAGATGAAATACTTCTCCACACACTGCAGCCAAGCATACAGCTTCTCAAACCACATGAGCTGAGCAGCATCTGAGACAGAGAGGGATCAGTCCATCACACTTGTTCACACATTCAGACATTAGTTTGTGCGTGTAGTTTTGACTACTCACCTCGGACCTCAAACTGGCTGTATTCTCTGGAGCGCAGCACAGGGTGGGCCAAGCAGAACCAGGGCAGCTGTTTTCGGAGCTGAGGCAGGAGGTAGTGTGTGCAGAACCCCACCACCCCAGCCAAGATGTACAGGACGTAACTTAGAGCGGGCTGAAGAGCAGTGCAGAAAACACGTATTAAAACCAAGACAGTAATTTACAAAAAATAAAAACTTCAAACAAACAGATTTGATACAATGAACTAGACTTTACAAGACTAGAAATTATGTTCAGTCTTTGCATGAGGACTAGTTCTCACAATGAGACTATTAACATACTCAAAATCAAATTCTAGATGGCCTACTGACCTGCAGAGCAATAAAGACGGTGCTGGCACTAATGGCGAAGGTGATAATGGCCATAAGAAGGCACATGACCAGATCTGAGTGAAGGGTCTCTTTCTGCAGAGTCAGAGAGAAGGGAGCCATTTAAAAGCCATTGGAACGCCTATTTAGCAAAAGATAAATGCAAATGGAGAGTGCTTTTACCACAGAGTTGCGCAATTTCTCTGGGAGAGGGTCTTTAATCTCTAATGGGGGCTCTTCTGGTGTTCGGCTCTCCAGCTCTGGGAAGAACTTGGAGCGGACTAGAGACCTGTCCAGAGAACAGTGTAAAAAACATAGAAGTTTAGATATTGATCACAGAGCTGTTGGTGCAGTAAGATGACTGGAAAATCATGTATGTGTGGTGACGCTGACCAGAGGATGGTTGGGTCGCTGCTCTGCCTGCTCAGATGATAGGACAAGGCCAGGAGGAGGCCACAGAAAACAGAGAAGAGCACCGGAACATGTGCCTCTCCCCACGGAGCCTACACATACACGAACACATAAAATGAGTAAAGGAAGCACCAATAAACTCAGTTCTACTGTGAAAGAGACAAACAGATTCCCACTTACATTGATGGCACCAAGGCAAAATCCATAAACCAGAGCCGCCACCAATATACTGCGCAAGAGACTATAGACTGAGGACATGGGGCTTGTGGTTGCTGAAACACACAAATGAAAAGACATCATACTTGTGGTGCAGGGATGTACACAGTATGCCAGCTCCCTGGAAATCAAACCCATGACCTTGGAGTTGCAAGCACCATGCTGTACCAGTTGAGCAGAACCATCATAGCTGTAGTAGTAACACTTTAGAATAAAGTTCCATTTGTAAACGTTATATAAAATACTTATCATTGCTAGTTTATGTATCGATGTTAACCTTATTGTAAAGTGTTACTGCTATAGCATTAGTAAAGTATAACACAGGTCTCACCAGTTCCACCGAAAATGTGCATGTCCACCTGTTCCAACAAACACATGAGGAACGTGTTGACTTGAGGTAGAAACCCAAACAGGAAGATGATGGGAAAACAGAGGGAGAACACTGCAAAGGAAAACGTATGAATTATTAGGCTATTATATTTTGCACAACTCAATTAAGAAAGGATTAACAGCGAGTGAGCAGACCTATGAGCATATCTCTAGCACAGAGCAGAAAGTGTGCGGAGAAGGTGACCCCGTAGAGGGTGAAAGGCCTCATACTGTCCGAGTGGCCAACCAGGTCAAATACCCAGATCAGCACACAACACAAGCAGAAATACACTGGTCGGCTGTACACTATGATCCAGTTATGGCCCTGCAATGAAGACCACATTAAATTAATTTCTGTTTGATTTCAGCTAGGCGGGTCCAAGAAAAGACGGACAAACAGTCATATACTCACATGCATCGGAGATGCTGCATCGGGCTGCACACTCTGAAATGGACAAGGGAAAAAAAACTGATTAACACAAACACAACACCACTATCGGGACATGTGAAGACCGTACAATTATCAAGAGATGCCAACACCAACATACTGCTAAAACAAACACAAACAGACCATTCCAAAAATGTTCACACTGACCTTTAGCAAGCTGTACTGACAGCTGGCAATGACTAGGCAGAACTGGAAGACCCAGATGTCCCTAAAAAAGCCCTGGAGAAGCAACAGGAAGCCAAGGAACGCCACTAAGCTGGCCAACACCACCGCAAAAACATTCTCCCCAACTCGTCGGTTCCTGTCCAGTAAGGCTAGCAAAGCAAGCCTGTCGTAACGAACTCTTAGCCATTTCCCCGGCAGCACCCAGAAACGGTAATACTGTTTAGGCTTGGCCTTTTCCTCAATCATCAGTGTGTTCTCCTGGGATTCGTGAGGGGACTCATGATCTAGGTCAAACTACAAAGAGAAAAACATCAATTAGGGGTGGGCGATATGAGCTAAAATTCATATCACGATATTTTACACTGTCCAGGCGATATCGATTTTATACTGCGATATGAGAGTAAAAAAAAATTACAGGCAAAATATTTTAACCTTATATAACTAGAAAAAGTGAGGGATTGGACAGACCTGAAAAGACTTTTTTATTGTACTATTGTTTTTCTCAAAAAGTGCAAACGTGCAACATGAGGTAGGCCTGTATGAATTAAATTAAATATTGTGTGTTTGAGTAGGCCAGTGATTCCCAAACTTTCCCTTTTGTAGAGAAAAATCTTTTCAAGCCCCCCCCGACCCCCATCTCTATTTTTTTTTCTCTTATGCTCACCAAAGCTACATTTATTTATTAAAAATACAATAAACACTAATATTGTCAATTTAAATGATCTATTTGAATGTTTTAACATATAGGCTACTGTATTTCTGTGATAAAAGCTGAATTTTCAGCATTACTCCAGTCTTCAGTGTTACATGATCCTTCAGAAATCATTCTAATATGCTGATTTACTGCTCCGTAACCATTTCTTATTATTATCAATGTTGTAAACGTTTGTGCTGCTTAATATTTTCATGATTCTCTTATAAATATTTGAAATGGTCCTTTGTGTCAGAGCGCTGGAGTTCGTCAGAAATAGAATTCATTTATATTTCTACATGGCTCCCTGCAATAAAACTTTGATTCTTCAATCGCGCCATCTAGAGGGCTGTTATTGATACAACCACAACTGCTACAACTGATAACGGAGCACTCAAGCGGGTACTGCGAGTCATTTTGCATTCAATTATTTACTTATCAGATAAGTGGCCGGATGATAAGCGGAAAAATTATGCAGTGTAGTCTATCACCCTGCAGAGGTTTCTTTTGTAAAATAATCTGCTGACTGTACACTATCCCTCAGCATTGCCGCGCCCCCCAGTTTGGGAACCAATGGAGTAGGCGATTTGTGCTCTATTAATTTGGTCTGTTATGATGCTCTATGTCTATTATTACTAATGCCTGTGTAGTACGGCGTTGCACACAGAGGACAAAAACTTTCAGCCTCGACTCTTTATTGTCATTTGTGTTCAAATTTGCAAAGCGTACCAAATTGAACAAAACTATATAAATGCAAAATTTGAATTCATGAATATATAAAGGTATCCGCGGTATAGCAAAATCCATATCATGGAACAACATAATACCGGTAGTCACGTTCATACCGGTATAGCGCCCACCCCTAACGTCAATGCAGTCATGAGGATTGAAACGGAATGTGTATTGATGATTCTGAAGAGTTAAGCCTCACCTCTGGCATATCCAGAGGCACCCTGCGGACCTGCATGCCCTGGAGGACCACCGGTCTGGGTTGCAGCATGGACAGCACTGGCGCCACCTCCTGGACATCAGTGGAGGTAAAACTAGAGGACTGCGATTGTCGCTCTCGCTCCCTGAGCCAAGAAACAGGGGTCAAACCCTGGAAGACTGCTGAATATCACCCCAATGGTAAAAGTTTTAAGACTTACTGGACTGGGTCCTCATATCCTCCACCAGTAGGCCCAAAAGTATAAGACCTCTTTACTCCTGAAATTAGATCATTTTAATTGAAGAAACAACCACAACTAAGCCATATTTAAATCAGTGTCACTGAAACACAAAATGTTCTTTACCGCTCTCATCATAAAAGTAGTGCACAGCTCCCTCTGAGGTGTCATCGAAGGTGGATGCCTCGTGAACACCGCTGCGGGGCAGCAGCAGCAAGGATGAGGCAGCAAAGTGCAGAGCAGAGGGGAGCGTTCGTGTGCGGGAGTGAGAGGAAGTGCGGACTCTCTGAAGGTCTTGAAGACTCGGAGGAGAGCCCATGGCAGAAGGGGGTGGGGTGGGGTTACTACCAGCATTATGACGCCTGCGAATGGCCTGTGTCCTTTTTACACTGCTCACAGAGTCACGTTTACTTCCCTCCTCTGGGGCTGCATGGGCAAACAGCAACAGGCAACAGTTTTAATAAAAGAAAAAAAACATTAAATATTCACTACAGCAGATAATAAAAATAAGAGTAGGGCTGCACGATAAATCGCATGCGATGTTTAACGCGCATCTTATCAGTAATAAGAGCAACACCACAAATCATGAAACCATTCCAGGCTCTAAATACGAAATATTAAGAATGAATCTGTTCGCTCTTCACCTCCTCCTACTGCCCCCTCTTCCAGCAGCTCTCCTGCCCTCCAGCCCATCTGGTTCCCAGCCCAGGAGCCTCCAAGAGAGTCTAACCTATGGTGGGCCCTGGAGAAGCCCTCTGAGTGCACTGTCCGAGCCTCCAGATCTGATTTAGAGATGGTGAGTGGACGTGGGGCAGGAGTAGAAGAAAGGGGTAAAGGTAGCATAGTAGATGCAAGGGCCCCTGTGTTGTTGGAGCCTCCACCGGCCCCATCCATGCTAAGCACTCTGGCATGAGTCTTGGCACTGGCTATGCTCGCTGAGCGCTGAGCACTGCGAGAATGGGAGGGTCCTACTGTGTCAGGCTCCTCCCCCTCTCCAGGGCTAGGTAGTTGAGGGGGGACAGGTTGGGAAGCGATGCCGGTATTTGCCAGATCGGGGGAGTAACAGGAGGTAGAGGAGCTAGAATCGTCATCTTCATCATCGTCTTCATCGTCAGAGCTGAAGCGACGTTGGGATCCAAGACTAGAGCCAGCACTCATGTCGCTGCCGTCGTCTTCATCGCTGGAGTCCTCGAACAAGCTCTCGCTGTAGGCTTTGGCACCCAGCCGACTGCGTACAGGGATGTAGTCTCTGTGTTGGCCACGGTTGTGGTGCCGGCGGTAGGAGCCACAGTCGAAACTGCTACTGCCAGCAGTTCCCCGTTTGCGGGGAGCTTTCCTGCGACCAGGTCGGTGACCCACACTGCCACCGGCACGTAGCAGTTTCAGATCTTTAGGTCGCACTACCTGCTGCTGCGCTTGCAGAGACGGCGGCTCTGCTAGGAGGTAGGATGGGGCAGAGACTGGCAGAGCGGGCTCTGAGCAGACCAAGCCCAGTGTCAACCCTGATGGTACAGAGCAGGCCTGGCGTGGAGGAGGAAGAGGGGGTATGGGGATGCCACCATCAAGATCGCAGGTCTCAGAAGGCCCGCTGCTAGACGGTGATGAGTCCCGCAAGGAGGGCTGTGCAATGTCCGTAAGAAAAGGGGCAAGGTCCTCTCCCTCCACCAGAGTTCTGTCCAGGCCCTGCCCAGAGGAGAGCTCTTTGGAGGGTGATCGTAGCAGCACGCTGTCTGACAGGTCATCCGTGTCACTACCACCTTGGAGCACATCTCCAGACTGCTGATAGGGGCCTTTACCCTGAGGCAAAGCTGTGGAAGGAGCGTTAGACACGAGTTTATGCGTCTGGCCCAGCGAAGGACTCTCAAGCTGGGTTGAGTCTGTTTTCTCACTGCGGTAGCTACTGACTGTACTAAGAGTCTCTCTGTCTGTGGCCGCTCCACCTCCACTGAAGCAGCTGTCAGTGGATCCTGCAGCCAGGGCTACCCCGGTGCGGCTGCCTGGATGCTCAGCACCAGGAGCAAAAGTGACAGGGTCAAGGCCCAAGCCCAACAAGTTCTCGCTTAGCTCCTCGCTCAAGCTACTCTTGATGAGAGTAGCATCTCCCAGACTCCCAGACTCAGCTGAAGGTCCGAGGGGGTAGTAGCCTACTAGGCCATCCCCATCGGGGCTCTGCTGAGATAGTTGCTCCGCACCCCCATTATCCACCTGGTCCTTCTCATCTCCATCTTCTTGGCTGGATGGGGACGGCGGGATGGAAGGACAATTTGTTGGTTGCAGGCTACTAAACCCTCCCGACAATACATCACCCACACCAATTAGCCCTCTGTAATCCCCAGCCAAGCAGATTGGCGCCACACCTGGAACAACAAAAAACGTGCAGTTACTACCGAGTACAGCAGAGATGTTTAGAGGTTCATGCAGCATAATGTACAAATTACAATATTTCACTAATTCATTTGCTTTAAGCAAGTAATTCATTCAGTTAATTTATAGTATTTTATAATTTTTGCAATAAACACGTAAAATACATTTTATACTTATCAATGATTGTAAGCAAGAAGTAAAACATTTTTTTTGTTTGATTACACCAGACACAATATTTCATGAAATAAGCAGCTCAAAAGTACTGCATGAAAAGTTTACTACGTGATAAAATCCATATTGTGACTGTAGCTGTGATTGAGTGAAACGGAATATTCTCTCTGTGTGAAACCTGCAATTGCAGTTATTTGCGGCATTATCTAATGTTTTGAGGAGTATGTGTAGCTGTCAGTCACCACACCGGTGTGGACATTCACTGCACTTCGGAATCACAGATTCTACATCTTGGAAGTATGACCCAAATATGAATTTTCACCAGAAAATGTCATCTGAACAAGTAACATGTCTGCCACTTTTATTCTGACCAACTGAGAAAAAAAAAAGGATTACAATACATCACGCTACCAATGGTGATAAAATCTAATGATCGCTTAGCTCATAAATGATTGGAGAAATCTGATGTACATCACCAGAGTTTTGTCTTTTTCACCGAAAGATTGAATTACATTTTGATTAAACGTCAAAAAATATATATATAATAAAAAAACATACATAAACAAATCATGCACAATAAGATATCATCACATGCATTAACAAAATAGATAAAGTGAATGTTCATTTCATACCAACTTTAAAATATTTTTGGAATTCTGAATTAGATTTTTAAAACAAAGGTAGCACTCTGAATTGGAAGTCTAAGGAACAGTCCTATGCGGCCCTAATTTACAGCATCTGTAACAGGGGCTGTTCTTACTAGTGTTGTCCTGAGAGTTGTGTCGAAGGACGTCTCTATATGTAGAAGTCACAATCATATTACTGCCCTGCTCGTGCATGAGCTCTTTTATATCTGGAATTTAAAAAATGACAAAAATCAGATAAGTATTGAAATGTAAGCATACCAGTTCATGTTAATTTAAACTATTTAGAGTAGTTTATTTAAAAAAGCAACAGTAACAACACAATGTACCCTTTGAGCCTCCAGGGTCTTCAAGCTGTGGTAAAAATTCCTGAGCAAAAGAAAAGTAAACGAGTCAGAGGAAATTCCTACAAGTGAAGAAGAATAATGCGTAAGGATGTTTGGCATTAACAATATCCTCACCGACACCTGGTTCAATCCAAATAGTGAGTGCTGGGAACTGCAGCGTACAGGAGGGGTGGAGTTCACCTTTCGGAACACCGTCATTTCCACACCGACACCACTGTTCCTGCAGGCACAGGCATGCCGACATGAGCTAAAACTGACTACAGTGGAGCGACTGCTCAACACCACTAACAGCTGTTCACCAACAACAAATCCCTAAAGAATGTCTGACTCAGTAGTATGATGCTTGCAATACTCAACAAACTGATGCTGCCTACTTGAGAGACAGAAAAGTGTCACATTGTAGTTTGACCACAAAATATAATAAGGTAGTTACACGCTACCTGCGCTGGCTTCCGTCGTGAGCGCCAGAGCCTTCCTCTCCTTCTTCCACTCTATTGGGGTCTGTGGTGAACGAGGCCTGTCTCTTCTCCACAATCTCGCCCAGGTCAAACATGGCATGTAGTCGGAAGTTCACTGCTTTTATGGCCGTAAAGAAGGCCGCTATCACAGCGCAGTACACACCAGCCACCACTAAACTGGCAGGAAGGGCCTAAAAGAATGAATGTGGGAGAATCACATCAACGTGGTTGCAAAAATTACAACCTCAGTTTCATTTCAGACACTGCTTCTTATGTGGACCACAACTTGTGCAATAAATCTGATTTCATAATGTTCTTGTGTAAGTCTCTAACAGTATGCAAAATACAACTAGGTCTATACCTAATGGTAAATGTATTGTTTTACTTGGTTGTTTATGCTACATTATTGGCATATAAGACTATTTTCATGGCAAGATCAGAGTAAAATCTGTTTAAGAAATAAATTAATAAACATTTAAATGTACATAAAACAGACAAGATGTTTTCTTGTTAACAATTTACTTAACATCATTAAAAAAACTGAACAGAATAATTGTCTGATGACATTAAAAGCTGTTAAGTTCAATAAAATGTTTAACAGTGAACTTAGAGGAGTATTACAGGAGCAGCAAGATGGAGGTTCACATAATAGTGAAAGCACAAGTATCATGAGTAATGTCATAATAACATTTCATGTTTACCCACATGCTTTGCTGTATTTATCATCAACTGGTTGTAACACTCAGAAAACAATGGAGGCAAAGGAATGTGTTCCTGAAGCCTGACTTCTATTTAATGATTCCTTCTTGTATATCTGATCAATAACATTGATTGTACTTGTAAGGAGCTTGTACTTACATCCTGTAAAACTTTAAAACAGGCTATTGCCTTGAAAAGGAACTTTACTGAAAGTTAAAATACTGTTTTGCCTTTAAATCATGACAACTGTGACCCTGGACCACAAAACCAGTCATAAGGGTCAATTTCTCAAAATTTAGATTTATACATCATCTGAATAAATACATTATACACCAGCTGAATAAATAAGCTTTCCATTGATGTATGGTTTGTTAGAATCGGACAATATTTGGCTGAGACACACTACCGAATAAAGTTTGGGATCAGTAAAACGTTTTTGAAAGAAGTCTCTAATGCTCACCAAGGTTGCATTTATTTAAAAAACAATACAGTAAAATCAGTAATACTATGAAATATTGTTACAACTTAAAATAACTACTTCTATTTATTCCTGTGATTTCAATGTTGAATTTTCAGTAGTCATTACTCTAGTACTGAAGTGTCTCATGATCCTTGATGATGCAAAAGAAAGAAAAGTCTCATGATGCAAAAGAAAGGAAAAGAAAAGAAAAAGAATTTATTATTATATTATAGAAAATAGTTGTTCTGATTTTTTTATTAATTTTGTGGAAAACATGATACGTTTTTCAGAATTCTTTGATGAATAGTAAATAATAAAAACAGCATTTATTTGAAATACAAATATTTTGTAGCATTCTAAATGTCTTTGATGTCCTTGGTAAATATAAGCATTAATTAAAAAAAAAAAAAAGTTACTGACCACAAATTTTTTGCACAGTAGTGTATATATGTATATATATTTTTTAAAGATAGATGTTGCCTTGGTTCTGCTTCAGTGTAACTACTTAGAAAAGACACTTCACAGAAAATTTCACTTAAATAGCTTCATAAAATCTGTCGATATGTGCAGCTGTCTGTCATGCATCTTGACAAAGTTTTAGCCTCAATGTCTTTCTAGAGCAGGCTAAACCTGAACACCAGCAGGTAAGGAAAGTTACTCAATGTTAGTGCATCTAAGCCTCAAAACCGCACAGGCTCTTGGATTCCATCAGTATTACACACTTTTTTCCAGAAACATGGGCTGGTGGCTTTCTTTACCTCAGGAATGACTGCAAGAACTCACCATGTACAGAAGAAACGGGAAGGCCAAGAGGAATATCCAGAGGTAGAGATGAAAGCAGTTCGAGAAGGTACTCTGATGAGGGTCCACGTACCATCCTCCAGTCAGAGAGGCCCACACTCCCTGCCGCAATATCTGAAGAGCCTGAGAGCCCATCTTATCGCTTCTGGATGAGACAACCCAGAGATCTTGAAGTTCCCTTGTCAAAGTTTCTAGTGCGGCACTTCCATTGGGAACCTCAGGATGGACTGGTTATGAAAGAATTAGCAGAAAGCGAGACGTTCCAGAACAACTTCAGACCTGTGTTCTTTTAGTATCAACTGTTTGTTTGCATGCTCCTCCAGCAGACCCGTTTGTAGTGCAGTTCATCAAAAGTTTTTGGCACAACTGTGACCCAAGGGCTACATGAAAACATTCATCCTGAGGAATCATCAAAACTGCTTGGTTTGGTTTCTTTACAACTTTCCAGCACTTTAAACAAACACAATTCCATAAATAAATCAGCTGTTCTGATGACATACTTAAGATCAACAGGCTATTTTGAATATGGTCATTTTAACCTATCTGTGGCCTGTTACTAAGGCATGAGACGTTTGTCTGATTTAGATAAAGTAGCCTAATATGGGTTTTCTAGAAAATGCAAATAAGGAATCAGGTTTTGTTTAGGGGGCTATAAAATATTTAACTAAATTTAGAGATGATAACAGATATGTATACGATCACTGATCACCTGCAATCTTCATACTATTAAAGGCAAAGCAGAGAAAAGACAGGCAGTAAGTTATATATGTCTATAAGTTATATTATGTCTTCATTGGCTTTCTATGCTTTTGCAACTATTGTAAATATGGTATACAGCTTCAGAGTCCTGAGAATTCAATTTCTAGTTTTTCTGCACAAATCTGTAAAACTTTCCCGTTCCCCAAGGAGAGATATGTATATATTACACCGTTTAGAGTTTTATATCTTAACTGACTGCTGATATTAACCTACAGCCATCTCCAGGCCTAAACAGTCATAATATCCTCTCAAAATGTTCTTGTATGGCAGTAGCTGATATCTACAGCTGGAGGAGGAAAAACTCTAAGCATCATCTGTAAGCAGTGAATCGTTTAAATAAAGGAACGCTGACAAATGTCTCAGTGGATTTGGCTTTAAACCATACAACTTCAGCTAATGTTAGCATAGGTATGTTAGCTTGCCTGAAGCAGCTTTGACATTATATTGAGTCTAAAAAAATGACAGTAGAGAGATAAATGTCCAGCAAATGGTTCAATAGCACTTCAATGAAAACGTAACTGGGATGCGAATACTTTTAGAACTGTAAACAAACCGTGTGTTTAAACAGCAATAGCGCTAACGCTGACAGCTGAACGACTACATTTTAGCCTGAATCAAATTGTTAGGCGTAAAACCAATCAGAAGGGACGCAAATATTATATTTAATCTATTTTATCAGTTTCTCGGCTTAATTAGAAGGCTATCATTCCTCTCAGAGTTCAATATCACCTGACACTCACTAGCCAAACCGCTAACATGCTACAAGCAGTAATGAGACACCTCTGACTTTGGCATAAGTGTTTTTTTTAGCGAAATTATCCGTTGTTAGTGCACTCTTCAACACTCCATGGTTTATCTCGACAGGGTCTACATTAATTCATCCAGAAACGAGAGCAGGAAAACCGCAGGACAGCGAAACTGAACGCGAGTTAGCATAGGCTAACGGCAGCACTGAGTGCTTCCTCCTTATGACGAAAATAAAATACAAAAACAAATACGAAACCCAAATATCTCTATGTGGTCACCACAGCAGCCATTTCTTCGTTAAGTCCAGGGCCGCTGTGTAAAAACTCCAGCGATAAAAGCCCAGAATGTAAGCTCGCTAAGTTCCAGTGTCGAATCGCTTCATTCACACAGGTAGCAAACACCCACCTACAGGAAGAGAACTGATGCCATAATGCGATTGGCCGCTGCGGTTACCACCCACATACAGGAACAGAACGGATGCTTCAATGCGATTGGCTGCAGCAGGTGTCTGTCATCCAGTGCGATCACTGATTTGATTCATCAATCTACAATACAGTCCAGAGCGTCTCCGTTTTCTCTTTGAACTTTCTTGTTGACAACTTGACATTGGTCAGGTTGCCAATCTTTCAGTCCTACATTCATTGATGCACTCCATTTTACATTAAAATGTTTATTTTCTTACAGTAAACGTAAATTTAAATGAGTAATTTATGTTGATATTATAAACAGAAACGGGGAGTGTCGATATAGGTAGTTCAATAACAGTTAATTTTAAGATTCCAGTTTCAAAAACTGTGTTTTCAATAAATATGACTTAGTAGTAATGAAAATCTTGATTTTATGTTTTAGCACTAGATAGCACTAGACAACTTTATCTTAAATTTATTTTAACACTAAGGTTAGATACATTAATAATAATGATAGCTAATACGAATTATATTAATAATATTAATATTAATAACGTATATTAAAATAATTGTAATCATTCTGAGACATTCTAATTTTACATGGTTTATTGTTGGACCGTTTTGGTTATTTATGGTCATTAGCTGATCCAGGGTGGATTAGATGGAGTTGATACTGACCTGGTAGACCTGGTAAATGCTGGTAGACCACCTTGGACCCGTAACCAGCTCAAACCAGCTATTGCAGGTTCCTAAAACCAGCGTGAACTGCCTTAAGCTGATACGAATTCATTCATTTACATTACATTTTACATTTAGTCATTTAGCAGACGCTTTTATCCAAAGCGGCTTACAAATGAGGACAATCGAAGCAATCAAAATCAACAAAAGAGCAATGATATACAAGTGCTATAACAAATCTCAGTTAGCTTAACGCAGTACACGTAGCAAGGTTTTTTTTAAAAAAATAATATAATAAATAAAAAGAAAACAGAATAGAAAAAGAATAGAGCAAGCTAGTGTTAGAGGTCTTTTTGCTTTAGTTAATTGTATAATAAATGAAAAGAAAACAGATAGGATACAAAAAGATTAGAAAGCAAGTTAGTTTTTTTTTTTTTAATGAATGAATGAATAGTGCGCAAGTCTAAAAGGGACAAATGTTTTTTTTTTTTTTAAGAATATAATTAGTATAGAGAGTGCTAGAGTTAGAGGGTCAAATAAAAATGGAAGATATGTGTTTTTAGCCGATTCTTGAAGATGGCTAAGGACTCAGCGGCTTGGATTGAGTTGGGCAGGTCATTCCACCAGGAGGGAACATTTAATTTAAAAGTCTGTGAAAGTGATTTTGTGCC